>NC_081408.1:49148632-49448632 GCF_030272615.1 Cryptomeria japonica | reverse complement strand
CATTTCTCTGAGTAATCAAATTATCCAGCCTCAGACCAAGTTTATCTTTTAGTTCCCAGGCATTATACTTTATCCTTGCCTTCTCTTTCTCAAGTTTTTCTAATTTCTCCTCAAACACTACCATTTCCTGTTCAAAAAATGATATGAGTCTGGATGAACCTATAATATTATCTGCAATGTCATCAATTTCCTTCTGTGTCTTCTTGATCTCCTTATCAATGTCCTTAGTCAAATAGTGAAGTTTACATGCTTCCCTGTATAGCTCCTTATACTCCAAAATTGTAGAATTGAGTATCAGTAAAAGTGTATCCACATGATTGGTACATTTCTTTATTGTGTTTTCAAAGAATGCGTTTTTCTCTTTTTCAACTCTCTCCTTTATGATATCCTCATTCACCTTGTCTATAGTTATAAAATTATCACAAATGAATTTGTACAATGTGTCCAATTTACCTAAAGAATCCTTAATGTGATTTATGTTACAATTTGGTGCAATCATCTTAAGAATATGTAAAGTGTCATCAATTGCCTTAAAATCCAATGCATTGCAATCAGTTATCCTCTTTATAGAATCCAAAAGTACCTCTGTGATATTGGTAGGTCTGAATTCACCTATAGATGTACTTGGTTCAGCTGTAGATTTCATCTCAATAGATGTCTGATCAATCACCTTAACTATATCTTATTTGCTTCCATCAGATGTATCCATTTTGCTTTTATTTTCCTCTGGTGGATCTATCTGTGTTTGGATCTCAACCTTTAATGGTTTCTCAGTTTGTTTCAGTGTTTCAGTAACTACCGGTTTCTTATTCTCAACATGAACCCCTGCCTTTGTTTGTTTCTCCAAAAGTTCTACTGTCGGTTTCAAAGATTCGGGTGATCCTGTGCTAGTACCTTTGTCTTCTGTTGGTTTCTTGGTGATTAAAGGAGTCTTGATCTGCTAAGGAAAAGACCTTTTGGAAAGCCAAGGATTATCTCTAGCGGGAAGGGGGGTTCTATTCACCCCAGTTTCCACTCTACTAGCCCAAGAAGAAAATTCACTCGTGCTCCTTTAATTTTTTAAGGAAAGTTTTAAGTTAAACTGATATTTGAAGGGAGCTTTAAGTAGGTGAGGTTCAGAGCCAGAGAGGTTAGGTCTATGGACTCGAGTGAAATTTCTTGAAAGATTCCGAGCGGGGGGGAAACTTTTATGACCCGCATATAAGAAGTGGGAGTCTTTATAATTTTGCAAACTCCTTCCCATCCACCAAAAGTTCTGAGGATTCCTGTTTGGCTGTCATTGATTCCTGAAAAGTTTTGTTTGAAAGCCATGGTGAGATGAGACTCACAAGGATAGTTATCTGAACTCTTCTAAAGTTCGCCCTGTTAGGAGCCAAGCCTGTTAAAGCTTTACAATAAGTCCTGTTAAGAACTAATTCTGGTTAGGAATCACCCAGTTAAGGGATTTACAAATATGCCTTGATGAAAATCACAATACCCTGTTAGGAGTAACCTCGTTGGAGGATTTAAGAATCCAAGCTAATGGACCACCTTGTTAGAGGATTTAATGAGTAACCATTTTTTGGATTCTAGATGTGATTTTTTTTTAAAGGGTAAAAATTTATTAATCACAAAGAATAGATACACAAAAACAAGACTGGAGGCCTTAACAGAGGCCAAATATTAAAATACCCTATCCTTGTCCATTAATTGATCTAACATGCCAAAAATATCCAAAGGAAAAGAACTCTTGTCAATAATATTTCATCCCTCCAAATAATTAAATTCCCACTTATTCAAATAATCAGCTATGCTATTCCATTCCCGAGGAATATGAAAGAAAGAGATAAAAAAAAAAATACCCACTCAAATTGAGAATTTGTCAAAGAACCTAATCTATCTACCAATTAACGCCATCAATCTACCTCACAGTCTGTTAAGATATAGCCCTCGTGAATCTAATTGATGGTAAATCGGTTATTATATATATATATATATATATATATATATATATATATATATATATATATATATATATATATATATATATATATAATCGATGCCTGAAAGTCATTCTAGAGAGTGCTATTAACACATAGTCTCGATATGCAGATGGACATAAACTTTGTATACACTGCGATGATTATCACAGTGAGCACGATATTTATCGTGCCATTGTGATTACATTACAATACGGACTGTAATGTAATCACAATGGGCACGATAGTTATCGTGCCCATGTGATTCTCGATCGCATTATATTAACGGAGCATGCAGTTCAGAAATTAAACATAAACAAACTAATTGTTATGAACGGTTGCCTCCGTAGGGGCATGCCCATACGTGGCAACTGCCACGTATGGACATGTCCCTACGTAGGCAACATTTCCTCTTGTATTTAAACCGGATTCAATGATGGAGATGATCAATAACTCACGGCAATCAGTCTTCCAGAATCACTGTCATTATTCTTCGATCCATATTTCACAACATGGTATCAGAGCCAAGTTATTAAGAGAATAAATTAGACATCCATATTACTCAAGCATTTATCGAAAGTAAATAACAAATCGACGCAGAGGATATATCCGACTAAGAAAATATTCAAAATGCTAAGTAATATGAGAGTGGAAGATAGACTCGAAGGAGCCTCCAACTTTGTTTCCTAGAAGATACAAATCATTGCCATTCTTGAAGAACTAGAATTAGAGTCTTACATAGAAGCAAATCTAGACATGCCAAATGATGATCTAGAGAAATCTACCTGGAAAAGGCATAATAATAAAGCAAAGAAAATAATTATTGACTCAATCAAAGATCATATTCTTCCATCTATAGCCAGATTGCCTAAAGCATATGAAGTATGCAAAACCATTAAAAATACATATGAAGTTAACAATGCGAGCATAATGTTAACCTTGAAACAACTTTTTTTAAACATAAAGATGAATAAAGATGATACAATATCTACATACTTTTCAAGGATATCTGAAGTAAAAGACCAATTACAAACTATTGGAAATGAGGTAGATGATCAAGAAATCTCTCTCATAGCCCTAAGAGGATTACCAATTTCATGGGAATCCTACATTCAATGTATTAGCAGAACACCCCCCTTACCCAAATTTGAACAGCTTAAGAATGAGTGCATTCAAGAGGAATCTTGACTAATCTCAAGAGGATTAGGGCCAAATAAAGAAGGAGAAATCCAAGCACTTAATACAAATACCTTCAACAAAAAGAAAAAGTTCTCCAAACGGAAGAGAGGAAATAAAAACCATCAGAAAAGAGATATGTCTAAAATTAAGCATTACAAATGCGACAAATATGGGCACACTCATAGGAATTGTCTAGAAAGGAAGAAAACACAAGCTACTCTAGCCGAAGTCAAAGGAGAAAACTCACTTTTCTTCTTAGCCCTATCAAGTCAAATAAATACAAATAAAAACACTTGGATCATAGACAATGGAGCATCGAGGCATATAACTGGATTCAGAAATCAATTTGAAACACTTAACGAGCACTCAAGTGAAGAGGTTACTATTGGAGATAACTCCACACATCCTGTGAAAGGAATTGGGACCTTTACTATCAAACTAAGAAATGGAGTATCTCTACAATTAAAGGATGTTATGTTTGTACCTGGAATAAAAAGAAATCTAGTCTCAATCTCAGGCCTAGTTGATCAAGGATATCGGGTTACCTTCAATGAAGATAAAGTTCTACTCTAGCCTAAAAACACAAATATCAAAAATGCCATAACAATAGGTTCAAGAGATGGTAGCCTATACAAACTATGCAGTGATCAAAAGGAGGCACTAAATCTTGAAGTTTCAAATAATAATGAATTATGGCACAAAAGATTAGGACACCTAAGATATAGTGCTCTATCCAACATAAAGAAGATTACTTCAGGACTACCCCAACTAAAATCTGAACACATAGGCATTTGCAAAGGATGTGCCTTGGGAAAGAATGTGAAAGTTTCTTTTCCCTCAAGCAAGCACAAATCAAAATATATTTTAGAACTAATTCACTCATACCTATGCGGTCCCATGTCAACACCATCCCTAACTGGATCCTTATACTACATAATCTTTGTTGATGACTACTCTCAAAAAACATGGATATATTTTCTAAAGTGCAAAGACTCAAATGAAGTACTATTGAAGTTCAAATAATTCAAGGCACTAGTAGAAAACCAGTCAGGGAAGAAAATTAAGGTGTTAAGATCTGACAATGGGGGAGAATATACATCTGACAACTTCAAAGACTTTTGTAATTCTGTTGGGATTAAGAGGGAGTATACTGTACCATATAATCCACAACAGAATGGAGTAGCAGAAAGAAAGAATAGAACCATCAAAAGCCATGATGCATGACCAAACTTACACACTTCATTCTGGGCAGAAGCTTCAAATACAATAGTCTACATTCAAAACAGATGTCCGCACTCATTTCTAGAAAACATAACTCTTGAAGAAGCTTTTACAGGGAACAAACCAGACTTAAGTCATTTAAGGATATTTGGTTGTCCCGTATATATACATGTTCCTAAAGAAAAGAGGACAAAACTAGAACCATCTAGAAAAAGAGGTATCTTCATTGGCTATAGTGAAAATACTAAAGGATATCGCATTTACATTCCAGGGAAAAAATCTGTTGAGATAAGTAGAGATGTAAAGTTTGAAGAAAACACTACACTCAAAGAACCTGAGGATGATAACATTACTAAAGAAGAAGAAGATCACATAACTGATATTGAGAGGGAGAATATCATAGAAAATTTTGAACCTTCAGACACTGAGAGGGAGGACATCATAAGAGCTTCTGAACCTCTTGTTGATGAAAATATTGAAATACTCAATAACAAGAAAAGACCTCTGTGGGAAAGGAAAATGATTGAAGAGAATAATGTAGAACCAAATGAAATTTCCAAAGAAAATAAGAGAACAAGAACTCTAAAATGTTATGCTGCACTTCTAACTGAACTCACAAATTCTGAACCAACAAATGTCAGAGAAGCTTTATCAAAACATGCTTGGAAAGATGCTATGGTTGAAGAATATCAATCTATACTAAAGAATGATGTTTGGGATATAGTGCCTAGAACAAAAGACAAATCAGTTGTCTCATCCAAGTGGTTATTCAAGATCAAATATGCATCTGATGGCAGCATTGAAAAACATAAAGCTCGCTTTGTGGCCAGGGGATTCTCTCAGAAAGCAGGAATTGATTATGAAGAGACATTTGCCCTAGTTGCCCGGTATATGTCAGTAAGAACAATCATTGCAATTGCAACATCCAAAGGATGGAAAATTCACCAAATGGGCGTAAAGATTGCCTTCCTAAATGGTTCAATTGAAGAAGAAGTATATATAGAACAACTAGAAGGATTCACCATACGTGATAAAAATTGCTATGTTTGTAAACTAAAGAAAGCTCTCTATGGGCTAAAACAAGCACCTAGGGCCTGGTATGCAAGGATAGACAACTATCTCTCCAAACTAGGGTACTCCAAGAACCTAGCAGATCCCAACATCTACTTCAAGGCTTCAAATGACAATATGATTACATTGGTCCTTTATGTGGATGATCTTTTGATAACAGGAAAGGATAATCTCATTGTGAAATGTAAGCAAGATCTAGCAGCAGAATTCGATATGAAGGATCTAGGGTTTCTACATTATTTTCTGGGATTAGAAGTATGGCAGAAGAAAAACTACATCTTCCTAAATCAAGGAAAGTACACCACAAATATTCTAACTAGATTTGGGATGATGGAGTGTAAGCCATTAGCTACACCAATGGAAACTAATTTGCACAAGCTAAAAATTGAGGCAGAAGATTCAGAACCTACAGATCCCACACTCTACAGACAAATCATCGGTTCACTCATGTATTTGGTAAATACTCGTCCTGATATCTTCTATGCTACAAATGTATTAAGTCACTTCATGTGTGAACCTAAGAAGATACATCTAATGGCTCGTAAACACATTCTAAGATATTTACGAGGCACAATCGGACTTGGCTTAAAGTATGAAAATGTTGAGATTAAACTTGAAGGATATTCTGATTCTGATTGGGCCAGAAGTACCACTGACCGTAAAAGTACTACAAGGTGTTGCTTCAATCTTGGTTTTGCTATGATATCTTGGTTCAGCAGAAAACAGTTAGCAGTTGCACAAAGCTCCACCGAAGCAAAATATATGGCAGCCTCCATGGGAGCTCGTGAAGTGGTATGGCTGAGAAAGTTATTATTTGGATTATTTGGAAAAACTCTGAATTCAACAATAATTCACTGTGATAATCAGAGCTGTATCAAGCTCTCAGTAAATCCAGTTTTTCACAATCAATCCAAACATATTGAGATCCCTTATCACTACATAAGAGATATGGTAGATCAAAACGTCATAAAACTAGTGTACATCAGTACTAAAGATCAAAATGTTGATATCTTCACCAAGCCACTTGCAAGATTGAAGATAGAATACTTCAGAAGTAAACTTGGTATGACTAGATTATAATTGAGATTATTAGGATGAAATTCCCACCATGTGTAATTTGTTCATGAATAAATAAATAAAAATGTATATTGTAATATTCTAACTGTGTTCAAGAAGATGGCGATCTTCTTATGTTTAAGGTTACTATTTCAAGGTGACGATCTTGACAATAGTTGACCAAGTGTCAAGATTGACTACATTAAGTTGTTGTCCCGGACTATGCCTGATATCTTGATCATAAAGTATGTGATCATCTCAGGATTGACTTCTTAAGTGATTGTCCTAGACTGAGCTGGATATCATGATAGTGAGTCTATTGATATGACAAGACTATATTAAATGTTGTCCCAAATTGTGTCGGAAGTCATGACAGAATATGCTCCCAAGAAAATTACTTGCTGCCATAGTTGCATAACAACCAATTTTGCTACCTAAACTATCTTTCGGTTCCTTTGTAACCAAATATGCCATAAAATGAAAGAAGCTCCAATATACCAAGCAACTTGAAGAAAAGAGATTGAAATTGGAGGGAATCCAAGATGATCCTAAAACTCAACCAAAGATGCAACATGCAAACAAGGCTACCTCCAAACTGCTCACCAAAGATGTCACATCTCCCTAGCAAAAGAGCACCAAAAAAATAGGTGAGAAGAACACTCATCACTATTATAACACATCACACAAATTGATGGCCTATGGAAACCTCTTTTCATAAATTATCCCAAGTGAGACATTTTTTCTGAGTCACTAGAAAAAATAAGAACTACATTTGGGCCAAGAAAACTTGTGCTGCACTAGTTGCCACCACAAAATGCTAACCCTCCCAAAAATTTGTCAATCCAGCTCCAAATAACCAAATTCCACTAAAAATTTATTAAATAGACCTTCACCCCATGCTAACAAATCCCTCTTCAAAATAGACGTACATTCCCTATTCACAAGGATTCGAGCTAACTCCCGTCAGTCCTCTCCATCCCACCAAGATGCCAGTATTGAGGATCTTTCCACTTGCACACAATCACCTGTCCCACGTGCTAAACCAGCTTGTAATTGTCTACCCTACTGCAACCAACTCTAATAAGGTGATCACTTCGGGAATAAAAATGATGATAACAAGAAAAAAGAGGAGGCTAGCCATCCCAAGAATCAACCAAGAACAAAGAAATAGAACCTTGTAATAGATCTAGAAGTTCCCCTTATTAATAAGAAGAGCCCCAGTTTTAAGAGTATTCGAAATCACAAATCCTTTCCCTTCTAGATTGCATCTAGGAACATCAACACTAGCAACCCCCCCACCCCCCAAGATACTTACAATATATAATACAAGCCCAAAGTTTATCCTGAATCATACACCATTGCCAATACAATTTAGCAATAAGAACTTACCCATTAAAAGTTGCTAAGTGAAGACCAAGCCCACTCGCACACAAAGGTCTGCAAACAGATTCCCACTTAACTAGGATCCACTTAGAAGCAATCAAATTCACACTCCAAAGGAATTTTTTTGAGAGAGCATCAAACTCTTTAAGAAACTTGGAAGGAGCCACATTAACAAAATGCTTGTAAATAGGCAAAGCCTAAACCATAGACTGAAAAGAATTATTTTTTGAAAATTTTGGACCCCCTCACCATCAAGCTATTCAGTTTTGCAGTTCAACTTTGGCATTTTTTTTAAATGGGATAATATTTCATGTAATTTTACGTGGTGGTGTTATTTTTTTATTTGGGTGGACAAATTTTTCAGAAAATTCAGTTTTTGGTGATTGTACCTATCCAATCCCCATTTCTGCAACTTCTAGGACTCCGTTTGGGCTCATAGGAACTCCTTTTCAGGTACCATTTTTTTTGAAAGTGCATAATATTTCATCTAATTTCATAATCTGCTATCAGTTTGTAGAGATTTTGAGTGAAAATTATACTTTCAACATATGGTCTTTTTTGGCCAATTTGGCACTTGTATTGCATAGATCTATCTTTCTCGCCTTTTGCATTGTAGTTCTAAGTCGGGAAGTTGTAAAAAAATATTAGAATTCCACCTTGCCATTGTTTGCAAGTGGCCTATTGTACACGAGTTTTTGAATCTGCATTTGGCTGTAAACCTGGCTATAAGTATGTAGACCGAAGACTAGGATTGATTGATGTTGCCAGAAGATGTGATGCAAGTTGAGAGAAAAGAGTGATTACAAAGAAATAATCTAATTGTAAGAGTGAAGCAACTGAGCATGTGGAGGTGAACCGGTAAGTAGGTAGCAACCAGTAAGAAGGTTTAACAGAGGGTTAAACCAGTGTGGCCAAAGGTTGGCCGATGAGCTATTGAAAGTACAATAGTCAAGTAAACGAATAATGAAAAGAACTGACATGAAGGCAATAGTGAGTAGAGAGGCAGAGTGAGTTCTTGAGGAGATCTAGTAGGCAGGAAACAATGCAGAGATAAACTAGCAAGCAAAGGAACCGTCAGCAAGTGTATGGTCTAGTAGTTGACCCTAAAGGAAGAGTCAGAACCGGTGTGTTAGTAGGATCAGGTGAAGGAGAGCAGAGATAGAGCAAGTGAGAAGAAGAGAGGAGAGGACAGAGAACCCACGAAGAGCAGAGAAGAGGGTAAATGGTAAAGAAGAGTAAACCGGTAGAGAGACTATTCATAAGTGGTTACATAACTCATCTGTAACTGGACTATCATTTATATTTGATGATACTCTTTTTAGATCATAGAATTGGTTCTCAGTGTAGGGGTTGTAGCTCCTTTGGGTTGGTACCCATAAAATATCAAGGGTTGGTGCTCCTTGGGTTGCTGCCCTAAACTAACAGGGTTTGGTACTCCTTGGGGCTGGTTCCCTAAAAGTTGTAATCAAAGTTTTTTATTGTGTGGCTAGATTGGAGCAATAGCCTTCGACAACATTTCTCACCAAATTTTTTCCCATCTTGGGGTTTCCTCTTATATACCTATGTAATGTGATGTGCTTTTTGTGTTGTTGCATTATGTTGTCTTGTGTTATCCTACCGATAGGTTAACTTGGCATTAGGATCAATAACCAGTGAGTAATTGGAAATCACTGATTCATCCCCCCCCCTCTCAGTGATATATTGTGTCCAACATTCTTAACAAATCATGCATTAACATATCAAATTTTCAATCAACCAAGCATTCGAACAGGTCAACTTGTCTTATCAACCAACTCCAACATTATCGACTGTGTCCTATCTTAGATGGGAAACTGCATTCTCTGAAACCAAACAACATGATCGCCCTTTTATCGCAACACTATCACTTTGGCAACGAAGATCTACCAAGAAGGGAGCAAAGACTCTCATAGTAAATGAGAGACACCAAAAAGGTCTACAAACACCCATAAACCTTGTGGAAGGGGAAGTATCTAACCATTCCAAAAAAAACACTAGATAAAGGAACCATAGAATGGACTAGCACAAAAAAACTCAAAGGGTTTTGAAAGGAATCCGTTGACCTTTTCTTGAAAGAAAACTTTGCAAACAAGGCGTCATGGACTACCTTTATAGGCCTATTATCAGCAATTGAAAGCTCGCTATGGGTAGTGCTTATATCTTGGAGGAAGTACCTAGCATCTAGGACCACCTTGATTGGTTTAGAAGCTACAAAATGCTCTAGATGGTCCACCTTAATAGGAATGAGGACAAGAAGAGGAAAAGGGGTAGTAGGGACAAAAAAATAGACACACAAGGAAAATAACATCCCCTAGAATAAATTAGAACCCACCACAGGGGCAAGAGAGAAGGAAGTGAAGACCTCTCTGGTTAATCACCCATAAGGGAAGCATAGGGCACTAGGAAGTAGCAAACAAAGGCAAAAGATCAGCTATGATGGCGAAGTGGGCCAAAAGGATCACAGGCAAGACTTCACCTCACTCCACCAGATCCAAGCGATCCAGTGAGCTCACTCTAGCAGTTCCTTGGAGAGCTACAGGGGATCTCCAATGTTGCACGTGGAATGACACTGTTGACTGGGCAGATGGAGGTTGTAAACTCCGCCGACACTATGAAACTATGCCACTTCATGACTTCGAGGTGCACACATGAGTTTGCACACCACTTCGAGTAGCAGGGGTGGCCAAACAGTAGTGCGTCAAAGATGGTACAGGAATGGACGCACAAGTGCCTAGTGGAAGGAGAGGGAACCTTGGGCACCACCTTCCGCAGCATGGAGGGGGCCTTATGGGATGTGTACTTGCAAATGCAACGACACCAAATAGAGCAGGAGACCCAATGACTGTATATAACAAAACTAGAGAAGGAAGGGGAGAAGCATGCACAACTAGCGACAGTAGAAAAGAACCTATAGATGAGCTAGAAATGAAGGTGACTACCTATGAGGCCCATTGCAACATGCAGAAGAAGGAGGTGCATTTTCTGATAGCAAAGGTGGTGGAGCTCACGTCACGGATGGAGCAAAAAGATAAAAAACTATTGGAAGCTTCCCACATGGTGAAGAAGACACGGGAATGGCAACTGATGGCATAAAATAACCTCAGACTTCACACAGGGCAACGACCTTCTTCTTCGACCACTACAGAGACACCTTCTCCCTCTTCTCAGTCCTAGTCTTTTTTTTGTATTTTAGCTCTTATTGTCTTAGTCGTCTGGAAGATGACTACTTTTTGGGGTGGCTGATGTTAGGGGTCAATAACACATGTAGTAGGGATGGGTGTTTATGTTTATGTTTATGTTAATGTTTATGAATATGTTATGTTTATGTTGATTCGGCGAGAGGTTCCTGTCGAGTAGTTGGTATTTGGTGACGGTTGGCAACTTGGCCAACCATCGAGTCTATATATGATTCAGATGGAACCTCGGCAAGGATGGTATTGTACTGACATATTCTTGAGAATTCAATAAAGATATCATTCTTCTGGTATAGCTGTTTGTTATTGTTACTTATGCTTTGATATATGAATGTTCTGTTACATGACTAGTTGGTATATGTGGGAAATCCTTGTTTTATCCATGAGTTTACCAACCTCACATTAAGGACTAAAGAAGAACTCAAGCAATCTTTATCAAGGTATACATTTCAATTACAAATATTTCATTTCAAATCTAACCTTTCCTTCAAGAAGGAAAGTATTTGTCTGTAATTTTCATTTCAATTATCATTTCAATTTCAATGTTGATTCCTATATCGAGGTTTGACCTAAGGCAAACCCCTATCCACAACCTATTTCCTCTCTTTTTATGTTCAAGGAATTGACTCAGGATTTCTAGTCATAGATTCTGACAAAGTTGACAATGACAAATGAATTTAGATTTTGACAAAGATAAAATCAAAGGACCAAGACTAATCTCTACTACTTGGTCTTAAAAAATCAACCCAAACTTTTAGGAATAGGTTTTTATTCTCTTCTTCTACCTAGTTCCCTAACTCTATCTTTGTTGGATATTTGCAACATCTCGTTTTTCTCAATTTACTTCAATTTTCCAAATACTTGCCCTAGATTCAACTACACAATTTCAATTACATTTTTGAAACTCAAACAAAAGGGGAATAAGACTTCAATCAACATTCAACCCTCTTCATAATATAATTGAGATTGTATCTATTGTGTTCATCCTTCTTTTAATGTAATGCATGTGAAAGTTAGGTAATTTTCTAGTTTACGAAGCATAACTTATGAAACCCTGATTTTCCATACAAAACAATGCACATGCATAACAAAGAGAATCTTCAACCATCAACCAACTGCACTATACTTCACTGACCATAAATTGCAAATATCCCTAATAGTCACAACACAACATCAATGACATATACTTTCATCAATAAATGGTTGACTTCAATGAACAACACCGTAACTGTATTGACAACAATCTTTAATAAACTCCACAACTCTTAATAAACAATATCTTCACAAATTGAATATCACAATATAATAATATGTATATTGTCAACGCACAAGGTGAGGGTTGACATCAATGACAACACCAAGTCATTAATGAAAATAACTACCAACAACACAATTATGACTTGACCAAAAACATTACAAATAATTGGATAATTTTTATACTCAATTTCTTGCACTTATTTACCATACTTAGAAGAGAGGGTAATATGAGAAGGGTGAACCTTGTCCTACTCCACCAACACATAAAATATAGCATACAACAAATTCTTCATGATCCTAGCATACTTAGAATCCTAACATAGTCCTCAAAATTATATATATAAAAAAAAGAAAATAGAAAATGATAATCCGTCATAGTTGTTACCTTAACTTGTCCTTTTAACTTCCAAACTCTTGAGATCCATCTTCTAACAGTTTCAATATGATAGATATCACCACAAAATCTATCAATGAGATATATATTGAGGCATACCAAAGCCTCATCAATGAAAGTTGGGATTATCCATTGGAATCTCTTGTCCATGTAGAGGAATAAAGCCTATAGAGGAAACAACTATTGGTGGATATAATTAAAGGTCTCATACTTCATAACGCTTGTATGTAGGGATGAAACCCTAAAAACTTTCAAACCCATATTCATATTTGTACTATTACTATTTTGTTGGGTACTAATAACTTCCCCAACAAGATTTCCAAGAGAGCTCACATTTAGATCTAGACTTTTCAAGAAGACATAACCATAGCACTGGATAGGAGGACTTTAACTAGATGACCACAAGCAAGGATCTTAGTATTAAAAAACTTCCCATCTAAATGCAAAATAGGCAGAGGGGTAGATAGGAAATCACTATGCAAGTATGGAATAGAGGGGGAGGAAGCAATCAGACCATCATCATTCCTTTGAATCTCCTTGTCAAATCCCATTTGATTAGCCTAGCTTTATTATTGAATTATTGCAGTTTTTGTTAAATAACACATAATTAGATGGGATGGTTTGATTATATTAATCTTTTCTAAATAATTATGATGAATAATTATATTAGTTTAAAAGGAACCAATGACATTCCTTAAGTTAGAGAGAGAGTAACATCGAGAATAAATTTTAGGTAATAGAGGTAACTTGTCAT
The DNA here is from genome assembly GCF_030272615.1 of Cryptomeria japonica. Taxonomy (NCBI): domain Eukaryota; kingdom Viridiplantae; phylum Streptophyta; class Pinopsida; order Cupressales; family Cupressaceae; genus Cryptomeria; species Cryptomeria japonica. The sequence goes on along the minus strand of NC_081408.1, from coordinate 49,435,147 downwards.
GATGAAATCATGTACACACGCTTAGAATCATGTAGCTAGGTTACACAAGAAAAAAATATTAATGCTAGGATTAAGGTTTCATGTCAAAATCATCAAAACATCAAGCAAGGGTGATGATTGAATTACATGGAAGTAAAACCTCCTTATATAAATTTAGTTTAATTTTATAATTGGAGAGATCGTATTTCTATTGGTTCTTGAAACAAATTAGCACAAGATCATGCTATTGGTGCAATATATTTGGAAACATGTTGTATTCCAAAAATGAATGCTGGAGCTAGTATTCATAATCTTCTCTTCAGAAACATTGCTTTGGGAGCGAAGTTCAGTTTGGAAGATTTTCTCAAATAGCTGGTCAAAATGGGCCTCTATTATTTCTGCGAAGTACCTTAAACGCCCCTTATCCAGAAAGGATTTTTACTTCTTCAAACCTTCCCCAAAGCTCATAGATGTAGAATTTTATCGTGAGCTACAAAAATATTTTGCATCCTTATCTCTCTTGGATCATTGGTGATGGCAAAAAGGCTTTGTTTTGGAAAGATTCTATGAATGATCTGCCCCCTCTAGACTCAATTATTGTTGTTATGACATTATGAAACTCCTCAAAGATAATTGGGGCTCAAAATGTTGCAGACTATCTGTCCATTTCCTATACCCATAGAGTTCCTTCTTTTAGTTGGAGATATTTCTCTCATTTCGATGCTCCTTGGTCTCATAAATCTTTGCTATTGTTGTCCTCTCTCATCCTCATATTCATGGTTCAACCTAAGAAGACAAGCTTATTTGGGCTAAGGCTAAATTAGGCTCATATAGAGTGAAGGAAGGTTATAATATTCTTTTCAAGAATTCTCAACATTTCCTTAATAGGAGAGGATTTTCCTTTTGTTGGACAGACGCAAGTCTTCTAAAAGCAGGAACATTTTCTTGGCTTGCACTTAAGGACAAGATCCTTACTAGTGCTAGGCTCTCCCAGCTTGGAATCTCTGCCCCATTTGACTGTCTTTAATGCAATTAAAAAACGGAGTCTACTGATCATGTCCTCTTAAATTGCCCTTTTGCAGTTCAATGTTGGTCATGGCTTTGTTCCAAGCTCAATTGGTCAGGACTGCTTCACTCCACCCTACTTCAGGTCTTCAAATCTTGGCCAAAATTATTTAAGGATTTTTAGAAAAGAAAATAATGATGTCTCCCATGTTATCACTAATATTTAGAGTGGTATCATGGAGTCCGTTAAGGCCCATACATCCAGATCCAAATATTTGCACTCTCTCTTTACAACATGGGATGATGTGGTCCTTAAGTATTGGGAGGGCATTTATCTCCGCTTCAAAGGTTACATGCTTCAAAATTCCTAGAGGATTTTCAAAAGGAGAAACGTGAAGTGGAAACCACTAGACCATCCCTCCTGGAAACTAAATTTTGATGATGCAGTTAATGATAATCCTAGCATATCGGGAGTTGGTTTTGTTATCCAAAATTATAATGGAGAAGTATTAGTTGCAGAGGCCATAAGGATTCCAAATACTACCAACAACATGGTGGGAGAAATTGCTCTAGTTCATGGTCTTTGTGTTGAGTGTGATTTTGGAATTGATAATCTAGTAATAGAAGTAGATGCTTTGAATATTATTTCGGCCCTTCAGAAATTCGAAACCCTGAGTTGGAATGTGCAATATGTTCTTTAGGAGGCATGGCTTCTCATCCAAAATATCCTATTTTATTCCATCTTGCATTGTTTTAGAGAGGCGAACAAGCTGTTAGACGCCCTTGCGAATCGAGGATTTGCTCTTAACCAGGGAAATGTCCATTTGAATGCAAAGGATATTCTATCTAATGTATTCTTGGAGCCAATAATTAGGGAGGGTGCAACCTAAAATTTTAAAAGTTAAATCTCCCATTAATTCATAGTCTATCCTTAATGGGGATGCAATTCAAATTTTTAATTTTAAATTCATGGGTTGTCCGCATCGGTTATTGCCAAGATTTCGACACTTTTGCCTCCCAATCTCCTTCTTGACATGTGTCAACGACTGCCAATATTTCCAGCTATTTCCATTATCATTTGTTTTCTCACGACGGCGCCCATTTTTGGTATGTGTTCTTCTGGAAAGGATATCTTACATTTGGAAACCTTCTTGATCACACGGTAGGCTCTCATGTTTTTTACGAAGTGTTGGGAAGGACATTTTTACAGTATTTTGTACCACCATTGGTATGTGGTAGGTATTCTAGTATCATGCCATTTATTCTTTGTTCATGCGAGAGTACCTCCCCTTGTACCCTCCTCACATGCCGATACTCCCATGTGTGAGATGTGGTCTTTGTGTTTTAATTGCCTCTGTACCTTATGTTTGCCTCATTCATTACGGTCGAGTTTTCAGTTCGCTCTCTCAACAAGTCTTGGCTCTCTCTGGAACTTTGGTTCTCTTGCATTATGTTTCACCTTTGATTGCTATGGACTACAGGCCGTTCGACCAGAGGACTATGATCCCATTTGCTGGTTAGGAATTCCTAACTTTGGGCACCTTCATGCCAAACCTGATGAAGCGGATCCTCACCGCCATTATCATGGTGATTGGTGAAGAGGTCGTCTATCCAAAGGCACCCCACAACATCTATCCCTCCTAGGTGGTGTCATTTTTTTGTTCATTGCGTTTGATGTCCTTCAAAATTATGGCTCCTTCTTGTTGTTGGCTTCCGTGCTTATCAAGCAAAATTTTGTCCCTCTGAATAGCCTTAAGAGGGCACTTAAAGAAAATGATCTCTTTAGTTGTAAGGGTTGGGTGGGGGGATTTTTCCCAAGAAATTCCTCAAGAAGAAACCTCAGTATGCCCTCCAACGCCTCCTTCGACATCACCCTCTGGCCCCCAAACCGATTATCATTCATTCTCGAGATTACCTTTGCAGGAGATTTCTTTGTGGGCTCTAAATTGGGTAATTCTCAGACCTTGAGGGATATCGGTCTTACCCTCGATGGTTTTCATGCCCACAAGGATTCTCATGAGAAAGACTGCAAATGTAGGGGTTCATCAATCAGCACTCATGCTGGTGAAGTTCATGAGAGGAGAATGGATACTCTTTGTTTTGGTAGTGTTAGCTTAAAAATCAGCAGAGAAAACACATAATAATGAACAGAAAACAGCAGAAAGAATAATAGACACAACAAAGAACTCAAGAAACAAGATTAATGTGGTTCACCACTAAGTGGCTACGTCCACCAAAAACGCAGGGAGAATTCTTATTAACCAATATCCAATTACACAGTACATCATGTATGGACTGCACACAGCCATTTATATAAACATATCAAATATGAAATGAAGTCTCTTCTGGGGAAGACAAACAACCATGTGACTGTTGGGCTTCATATACCCAACAATCTCCCTCGTGAAGTCCAACCGTCATAGCATGTAACCTTCCTTGCATCTCCATTCCAAAGCTCATACTGCAACTAGCTTTGATACCAATTGTTAGTTTAAAAACCAGGAGAGAAAACACATAATAATGAACAGAAAACAGCATAAAGAATAATAGACACAATAAAAAACTCAAGACACAAGATTAACGTGGTTCATCACTAAGTGGTTACATCCACCAGAAACGCAAGGAGAATTCTTATTAACCAATATCCAATTACACAGTGCATCATGTATGGGCTGCACACAACCATTTATATAAACATATCAAATATGAAATAAAGAGTCTTCTGGGGAAGACAAACAACCATGTGACTATTGAGCTTCATATACCCAACAGATAAAGGTGCCTCACTACTCCTTTCTCTTATGTTTGGTCTGTATGTTTCCTAGTTTTTAAGCAGTTTGCGTGGTTGGATCTTAGCTTGCCGTGCCTTTGTTGGCTCTTGTAATACTTTGTATGTAATCTCTATTTTCTTTTTTTTTAATATAATGTATTATGCACTCTGCACTTTGCCAAAAATAAAAAGAAAAATAATTAGTATTTTTATAATTTATTTATTTAATCATTAGTATTCAATAAATATCATTAAATTTTTATATAAATAAAAAATTAATATTTATATTATCTTTAAATAGAATTATATTTTAATATAGGCATTATACATTATGATTCCGTTTACCTAAGAAAAAGAAGGATTACAATTATTGAAAAGGATAAATCAAATAAGAAAATGAAAGTGTTCAGAAATAAAATAAAAATAAAAACTCCCCACCTATCTAGCCATTGCCACCATAATTTGCATGCATTCCTATCGTGGTAGCATGCTGGAGAAAGATATAGAATTTGGTTGCTCGCTTGGCATGTGCATTTTTATTATTAAACAGCTTCTAAGAACCAATTCTGGGATTTTTTTTATGGATGGAGGAGGAAAAGAAAGAGAGAACAAATTAAGAAAATATGCTGAAATTACTTATTGGAGAAAATATATGACTGATGGCTATGACATGCTGCAAAGTGAAGTATTTGAACTCTCCTACCAGATGGAAGTGTAGGCGGATCTTATGATGATAGACAATAAAGGAAATTGAATGATATTAATTTTTGTTATTCAAGGAAATCATGAGAGTCCAAGATTTTTAAAATAGATAATTCTCAAGGTACATATACAATGAATTTTTTTTCATACGAACCAATATGATAAATGAAACCATCAACCATTAACCTGAAGAGATAAAATAAAATAAAATTATGTTTACTACACAATCTTATGAACTAAGAATAAATCTTAAAATTTAAATATAAAAATTAGATCAAAATGACCGTTAGACATTGAAGTGTCAAATTCATCAGTTGCAATACGGAGATAATTATTTTAGAAGTAATCATTCTAAGTCATTATTTATAAATTTTCCCTATTTGTGATATATGTCTTTATGACCAAACAATGTTAAATTTTATGAAACCCTATAATTATAATTTGATGGTGATTTAAGGCTGAATTAGGTTAGAAGGTTTTGAATTTTATGTGTTAAGTATTTCACCTAGACTAGAGAGCACCATGTAGCTAAATATTTCTATGATACGCATGGATGCAACTCAAAACAAAAGTATTTAAAATCTGGCATAGTTTATGGATATGAATAAACTATGCTCAAACTTGTAGCTCTTCTTAGATAATGTTTATAATATAAAAAGAAGATTAGGGGAATTTCACTTGCAAAGAGACAATGGGAATGGTGGGAAATGAGGCAACGCTAGAAAAGAAAGAAATAATCCACCTCCCACATATGAAAATTAGCTATCAAAGTACTATATTCATATCTAAACCCATTTTACCATTATCTTATAATATACATAAATCATTCCATATTTAAATCTATTTCATGATTGGATGCAACAAATAGGGATTCATACGAGCTCTAAAATCTTGAACTAAATACTTACTTGAAGTGCACTATGGAAGCATCAACAACAATGTTGTAAAGAGTCATTGTTAAATTGAGGTGCCCATCTTCCATAATAATTTAAAAAATATCTTTCTTGGATTGATAGACCCTAGAGTAAGTTTCAAAACTTTTTGGAAATAACTAAACAATACTTGAATAGAGAACACTAAACATAAGCAATATTTTGTATGACAGCTTTGAAAGTTGTATGATGGCTTACCCAATAAATTTCTCACAAAAATGATAATATGAGAAAGTGTATTCTTTTCCCATTATGATACTAAATATAGCATATCCTTAAAGAGAATTTTTTTTCACACAATACTAACCTTCCATTAGTAGAAAATAATTCATTAGAAGGCTCATGAAAAATACGTGACAATATAAAATGGATTTTCTTAGTCTAGCAAATCTAGAAGTAAGAGGTGATAAGGGGATTACACTTATTCTAGATTGTAGATTGATTATGCACACACTAGTGTAGTGGTTAAAGTTTCATAACTGTAATTGACCATGTAGTCTTGAGATGAAAAGAATAACCTTGAAAATCTGTATATTTTGTGAGGACTTTAATCTTGATCAACCTTCCTTGTTGATTAGGCAGAGATTCGTTTTCCCAAACATGAATAATAGGACTTTCTTTGCCCGAATTGTTATTTCGATAGAAATCCAATGACCTTTATTGTAGATAAAACTACTCCTAAATGGTTGGGATTATTTAAAAACTATTTCTACGTCTTTCTTTGTTCCACTACCTTTCGAGAACATATTGAAGTTTTAAATTTGATCAAGTGATGAAAAAGTTATGCCTATTTTAATGCAGCCTTGTTTGCTGTAATTAAGAAATTAGAAATTGATAAATGAATATATGATGAAGCATATGAGTTTAATAGGTATTATCATATGTATAAATACTAATACCTTCGAAATATATTATTGGGAAATAATATTTTTATTAAGGGTAAAATAGGTTTTGTTGTGATTTGAAACCTTGAACAACAAGTTTTTAAGGGACCTGAAGCCCTCAAATTTTTCACGGATTCAGAACCAACAAAGGAACACTAAAAAAAGATACATCAAAGAAAATAGTAGCCCAACACAACCAAAAAAGATGGATCAAATGTTACATAACTTGTGCCAAAGCAAAAGGCCAAAGGCACCCCAAAATATTTTACATAAACATGAACATAGGAAACAAGGCTCCCTCACCCATAATCATGGGTTTTATCTAGGCTCCCACAACCTTATCCTTGAAAGTGTACCCTGATTTTTTTTTATCATTGGTTCCACCTCCAAAGGAAATAAATGGAAGAAGAGAAAGCCATCAAAATCTCCCTTGGAGTCAAACAACTACATTTCTTTAGCCCCCCAACAACACTTCTAGGAATCATAAGTAGCATCCGACTCCACCCACATCCATGTCCCCCTCCATAGAAGATAAGATCACCTCAATAGGGACAACTAGAAAAAAACCAAGATGGATAAAATGAAACACCATGAACAGAGTTGTGGAACCAAGACAAAGGGGGACAAAGAAACCTTCATCATGAAGAGACTTGGGAGTCAAAAGATATGGACATGAAAGACCAGACACCATAAATAGAATAATAAAGGGTTTTAAAAAAGCTCCCTTAACCTCCCCCTGAAACAAAAAAATAAGGGTATTCACAAAGATCCCATAACTAGTATAAACCACCCCATGGGGTTTTAATAGGCTCCCAAAACCAAAAGAACTCGGTTTTAGCATGGTTCCCAAAACCAAAAGAACTCGGTTTTAGCATGGCTCCCAAAACCATAACAAGATAAAAATAACAAAGCCACCAGCCATATGCCAGAGAGAAGAGGACAAGCAGAAACCATTGAACCCTCAACAACTCCCAATGTAGCATGAGAAGAAAGCTCCATCTCCAAAAGAAAAAAACCCATCCAGAATAGCTCCCTGCAACTAGTCAAAGGTAAACAAGCAAAACACATCTCCACCTCTATAAGAGATGGAGTCACCTCAATAGACAAATCTATATATAATCCTTAAGAAGAAAGACAGAGAGGGTACCCAGGGTCGCAAAAAGCGCCAAGGCCAACAACAACTGATGAGGAAGGAAGTCGAAGCCCACAATAATCTCTAACAGTCCACACTCTCGTAAAATCGAGAGGACCTGATAAGAAGAAGAAAACAACGGCAAGTGGAGAAGGCCACAACCAGGAATAGGGGCGCAGAACAAACTATCCAACAACACTCGTGCAACTGCTATCACCAAACTCCAAAGAGTCATCCCTGAAGGAAGACGAGGAGGGCTTCCATAGACATCCATCACTAAAATCAAACAGCGTTGAGATAGCCTCCACAATTGCAACAACATAGACTTGATCTCGGACTCTCAAAACATGAACACATATGCGCTCACTCCAACACATGGAGAAAACAAATCCCTCAAACAACACTAAGGAGGAGCAAGCCACACCCTTCCCAGCACCTCCATCTTCATCCTCTGCATCATCCGCTTCCTCGACGACGTCCTCTGAAATTGAAACCCTACTCCCCGACCCGAATTCACGACTATTCCTACTCACACTCGAAATTTTAAAACTATTGGGAACTAATGTTAAAATGGATTGTTTTCTCAATATAGTTTATACCATGTTGATCGTAGTGAGATGATCAAGATTCATGTAGTAAATTAGATTCCATCATGTTTGTTGACCACACAGTGCAAAATCTTTTGTGAAGGGCTAAGCGCGTCTCCAGTGGAGGAGCGCTATGAAGCTAATGCTTTGTGGTAGAGTGAATATCACTTCAAATGATGATCTTCTCTCTCACACTTCAAGTCACATAAAATAAAATGGTAAAATTCTTGTAAAGAAAATATATATATATAGCGTACATCTATGTCCTACTAATTGAGATGAGTTTGGATAAATCTATCTTAATTGCCCAAGAGCATGATTAAAATAATTAGATTGGTTGCATTGCATTTCATAGGTGTGGTGAGTAGACATGTACAAATTGTAAATATTGTTTGAATAGTTTATATATATTTGAGAGAATAAAATTTAAGTTAAATGTTTAACTCCTAGATTAGTTCTACATTATCGTCATTTTTTTTTCCCCACTAATTTACATACTTAGTAGTGATTGTTTAGGTAGATGTTATTTGTGATATTAGAGCTCTAGGTTCAAAACTAGGGCCTAGAGTCTACTAGCATTTTTTAAATATTTGGACCCCTAAAATTGGAGAGATAAGTTAAAATTATTTTATTTCCTAGGAAGTTCAATATGGAAAATTGATAATGGGAATCTGATCAATGAGTGGAGGATAGTAATATAGAATGCAATTGATTTGTATACTACTTGATGTGTATGAAAGACAATAATATACAATATGTGTATGAATAAATGAATTCAAGTTCATGATATCCATTATTTATGATTTGAAGATATACCATGTACCTTTCCATTGATGTATTCCATGATTCCAGATTCTTGATGTGTTCACTTTGATAAGATCATTAGAACTATGATGTTGATTCTCTTGTTTGTAAGATGCCTTGTATGATAAACACATCTAGGAATTCCTGTAGAGGTGCTAAGTGGCTCCTAGGTTATCCCGAGGTAATAAATCAAGAATACAATGTTTTGGCCCGGGGTAATAAATAAAAAATAAAATGATTTGGCCAAAGATTGAGTGGACGGTAGTGTAGTTTGCAAGGGTGGACAATGCGTTGTTTGTGATTGACATTTCCTGCAATTATACAAAAATAGAGAAAAAATTCAATCACCAGCCTGGCTGAATAATGAAACAAACTTTTGTGCAATAATTAGAGATTGTTGTTGAGTTACCAGTCAAATGTTGTTCATCTTTTAGATACGAGCAGTTTAATAAATCTTAATAAATGATAAAGAGATGATATTATTGTTCAACTATTGCACAGAAAATAATAAATTTCTTGGAATCATTGGGCCAGTGCCATTCTTGTTTGTAAATTTTCTATCTAGGAGAAAAACTAAAAATTCTCATTGTTTTTTAAATAATTACTTTATTCTCAGTACAGTCGTTGTTTTACAGAGAAGAAAAAAAAGTGAATTACTTTTATGATTTCAAAAAACCCGACCTTCAAATGTCCCAAGTTCAAAATTTTCTAGGCTCGATTTAGAAAATCGCTCGATTCATTCTCAAAAAGCTCGTTCATAACTACTCAAAGAATTTGATTGATTGATTCATTCATTCTCAAACTACTTATTAATAACTGGTTAAAAAACTGATTGTCTAATGACGAGTACTAATATATAGAATTCTCAAAAGAAGACAATGACAATATATAGGTAATATTATCATGTTTTCCTTTAAATATTATCCTTTGACTTACTCTGAAACACTTTTTAATAGCTAATCAAAGAAGCTAATTGATGGAGAGTACTAATAAGCTAGACTAACACTAATATTTTCCTTCCTCAAATATTGATTCAATGGTAAAGGAATCCTAATATATAGAATTATTAGGAGAGGACAACCACAAATATAACTATGCTCACAATTACATTCTAGGATGTTTTAGATGCAAATGAAATAAAACTCTAACCATAGATCCATGGAATACTAAAACAAAAACACAGGTCTGATGTAAATCTCTAAGAACTGTCTCAATATATCGAATAACTAAGATCCGATGGAGGTTAGTCTCTATTGCTTGCCGTCTTTAACAACTGGTTTAATTTATCTACGATATAGTCTAATTACACACAAATGAGAATTATATACCAAGAAAAAACTACTACTTTTTTTATATGGATCACCATAAAGTTTGTAAATGTCTATTCACGCATGCCATTCTGGTAAGGGAATGGGGAAAGTTGTGGTATCATCTTGCTTGTGAAGATTGAAAATAACTTTCTATTGTTGGAGCATCAACTTGATTTGCTTTTTTGCTTTAGCACTAAATGCAGGTGTTATCCACAAACTAGCCTTGGATCCACCACTGCAACTCATGTATGATCTTTTTCACAAAGGAGTTCACCAGAGGTTTGAAATTTTGAATCCGGAAAAAACCAGAAATCTCCTGCCAAAGGGTGGAATTTATAAAACCACTCTAATATTTTCTCCCATCAGATATCCTTTGCATGAATAACTTCCCCACACAGATTGTAGAATCCAAAGCACGCCGCTCTAATGGAAAACAATAAACTATTTCATTGTTAATTGTTTTGTAAGGAGATCACTTTGCAATCGTCTATTTTTCATCAAGTTTTTAACCCTTTTGTTTTCCCAAGATGATGTAGCAGATCTGTATATCAAAATCTCCATAGTGAAAATCACTCCAATTACCTGGTGAGTCTTGGCTTTTGAGTCAACAATAAGATCAATGTAAGATAGCTTTGTCTTTAGATTAAAGGATAATGGACAGCTTTATTCTCCCATGATCGCATTAGGCAGTTGTCGAGCTTCCATCGTTAATGGATTGAAAACTTAAGCAGTCCTTCAGTCTTATGCTTGTAAAGAAAAAGACTTTCACTTGCATCTTTGAGAAGCCAAAGGGAAGAATTAAACCTCTGTCACATCCCACACAGTACCATCATGTGGATGTGTGGTCAAAGCAACAACACCAAATCAAAACGATAAAAGGAAAGAAATATTTTCAACTTACATCATTTATCGCTGACACAACGAAAGGAGACTACCAAATATTAATGAAGGATGGCAATGAAGGAAATAAAAAAATAAATAGACACAAATTGTTACATATCAATAAACATAGAATTGCTTAAAAGAACAGATAAAATTTTATTTTCATTCAAAATTTGAATACAAAACACTTATTGATCGCGTGATCCAGAATCAATGATCAAATGATCAAAGACAAAGATTTCATTACAATCTACCTGTTTATATAGAGTCTTAGCACACGAATGCCAATTAAAAATTAAAAAACAAACGTGCAATTAAAATCTTTATGTAAACTCTAGTTTTAGAACTCTTATTTTATCTCTTACAAACTAAAGTTCTTCTCATGCAAATGAAAGAAATTACCAATATTCTATTTTTATCTCATGCAGTGAAATGCAATTCAAACTAAAATTGATAACATGCACGTTGAAAAATTAACATGCCAACAGGCACCAACATGGGGTGGTGGTGGGGTGTCAAGAAATGGCATCCCTGACCGTGAAAGCATGAGCACCCATAAATTGCATCAGACTGGCTAAGGAAGTGGAAAGTACGACAGTACACCAATATCATAACGCGGTGCATTTGACAGATGTTGGTATGCTCTGTTTGTATATCTGGCACTTCTATAATGCCTGTAGTAATAGAGACAAGCAGTCTATGATAATTTTATAAGGGGGCCCTCACAACGTGCACTAGGAGGGTACGCCCATTTTGCCCCAGGGATTTTGGGACTATGTCTTGCACAATGATAGATCGGTATTGGGTATCTGCTATAGCCTCCAGTTGATGTGGGGGTCAGGTAAAGCCCACAGGGAGCCAGGAGCATGGGAGAATGGAGATACGTGTTTAGAAGGGGAGCAGTTGTATGGGAAGTATCTTGGATAGGAAGAAAGCGTATGGGAAAGGGGAGAAGGGAGGTTACAAAAAAATTCAAGAAAAGAGGGACACCACAATGTTTGACAACCTGCGATGAAATGGGAGCTTTCAATAGGTCATCGACATCCCTCAAAGCATAAATGGTAGAGTATTGGCATTGGCTATTGAAAGGTGCTTGAGTGTTGAATGTGGTATCAAGATTATTGGATATGCACAAAATGGGCTCGTTGAAAAGGCTTTAGACACTTTCAAGCATATGCAAATGGTAAGAGATAGACCTCTATCGAAGCACATGGAAGGAAAGCTGGTTAGATGTTAGAGTTGCATTTCTCTTGTAGAAGGTGGACGTTTGGACATGATATGCATAATCCATTTGCTAAACGAACACTCCATGTAGCGGTTAGAATAGGTAACCCCTTTTGTTCTCCTCTATTTTTTCTCATATGGAATCATGCTATTATTTAATCTAAAAGTACCTTATTGTTAAATAGTTTCGTCAACACCTCGCCCTTCTTTCGGTTGAGAATAAGGACATTTAAATGGATATAATTTGTTTAGTTTATGATACTTTTGATAGTGCTGGTGTAATTATTTATTCATGTTAGATATAACTACACTTAAGTTTATTTAGGTACATGCATATCATTGTATTTTGCATATGAGATACTTAGGGAGATGTGCATACATTGGGAGTGTGTATGTAGGAGAATTTCCACCTTTTATGGTGTGATCCCGTTGTTACATTCTGCCTTCGGTGGGTGATCCACCTCATGTGGGAAATTTTACCATTTCTCCTACCTACCCCAACCTACCCTTGCATCTCATTGAGCCACATGTCATGATTGTGTTCTCACTTCTCTCTTAGCCTTTCCTTTATAAGAAGGCTCATCTACATTGTATGTAACTTTTGATGATCCAATTGATCAATATTTTGCTCTTGATTAGAATACAATTTATTCTTATCAATCTATTTGTCTCTCTCTTGTGTGCTATTCAATATGTTCTTGATCTTGCCTATTTTCAAAACATTCTCACAGATAGAAACATGTCCATAATTCTTGAAGGTTTATGGGGTATAGATATGGTATTTTACTAAAAGTTGACAGATCCTTAAATAACATATTAAGTTTGTAGGACCAAGATTTAGTTGGTTGAAGTGCATTGGTTCACAATGTCTCTAAATCTAATAGATCATAGATAAGGATGTGGTTGGTTATATGTAATGGTCCAAATTGAAATTGTGCCTACTTACAAACATTATTCTTTTAACATTTTTAAGAGATCTTTGATGTATAAGCATATCAAATATTTTTGTGTTTAAACTTAATCTTTGTAAGTGATAAGAAAATGTTGTATCATTATGAATTTAGAGTAAATGTACTATTTGACATTATTAATGTTAGTCATAGATTACTGTCAACATTGGCAACAAAAAAGCAGGAGAGTGAGCGGGAGAGAATTTTCAAGCACTGGAGCAAGTTGTGTTGGTGCAGTTTCTTGAGGAATCGTAGGAGGAATCAATGCAGATCTTTAATGACAAGAAAGATAAGGAGGAAACAAAAGAGTGACCCCAGAAAAAATATTCTCATGGACCCAAGGGGGAAGGGTGATTCGTCTGATGGCAATAATCAAAGGAGGATAAAAAAGGAAAAGCCTATTCAAGTGGTATCTCCTATTCCTAATGAATGTGATGCTCCTATTGATCTCCCTAAAGAACAACATGCTGATAAGAGAGTCCAAAATGTGGTGGGGGCCACAGAAGATGATGTATCCAGACAAAAACGCTTGATGTCTTTGTTTGGAGTGAAACCCAGTGGAAAATCGATGTTCCCCCCAGTCAGTAATATCTCTCATCCAGCAAAGGGTAAGTTTGTTGTTTCTATCCTTGATTTGTTTATAGATCACAATATTTTCCTTATGGATAGAATGTTGGTTGGCAAATTTATGGGTCATAGGCCTAATATAGAATTTTTTAGGGCCTTTGTCAAAAGGAAGTGGAGTACTAATGGCCAGGTTCTTGTCTCTGCTCTCCCTAAGGGTTACTTTTATTTTGAGTTTTCTTGTAAGGAGGATACTCAGGTTGTTAGAATTGGAGGTCTCTGGGTTATTGGTAATTCCTCCTTGGCTCTTAGAAAATGGACCACAAACTTAGACCTTTCAAATTCCATTTTTGAAAATGTCCTAGTTTGGGCTAGACTTCCTTACCTCCTTCTAGAATATTGGAATGAAGATGTCTTTAGCAGACTGGACAATTTATTTGGAGAACTTATATCCATAGATCCAATAATCATGACTATGAAAAGGCTGGTGTTTGTGAGAATCTATATTGGTGTCTCGCAGAATGTTGATTTATTGTCCTCTATTGAAATAAAATCCAAGATGGGTAGTTGGGTTCAAGCTATTGAGTTTGAATTGATCCCTTTTTCTTGTTTCAAATGTAGGAAATTGAGACATTGGCCTAAGAGATGCTCGTTGAAAGGAAGCAAGGAGAAAGAGAATCTTTAGCCCAAGCCCAATAAATTTTAGAAAACAAAGTCAGGAGGGGATGGTAATGGGAGGAAAGACCAATAGAACGAAGAGAAAGATAGTAAGGGTATAGAAATTCCCTCAGAGGTCCTTGAGAAGATGGATGATCCGGGTATTTAGGTAGATCTATAGATCCAAGAGATAGTAATCAATAAGAGAGACATTGAATCAGGTGAGAAGGAGCAGGGTAAGATTGTTTTGGAAGGTATCCTTAGTCATGGCTCTACTGTCCTATTTAGGGAAGTCAATCTAGATGTGGATATTGGTATCCCTTGAAGCCTACAATATTTGGAGTTAAGGGCCTCTCAAGAAAAGATTCAATAAAGAACCATGTCTCTATGGATTCCCAAGAAATGGTAAAGGACACATATTGTGGCTCAAGTAAATGTCCAGGGAATTCCAGTGAGAATAGAGATCAAAATAATAATGGAGTTATGGATACCCTTCCATTGTCTCAGAAGGGGCTTGTAGACAGAGATTGGAAACTAGGAAAATAGACTCATAATCTTGAACGTTTGGATATAGAAGAGGAGTGTTCTCTGACCAGCAAGGAGAAATTAAAAAATAAACAACAGGATACTCTAGTAGGGGTCTCTACAAGATCAAGATCTAAGGTTGATTGTAGAGCCACAAAGGGTAGTCAAGGAAGAAGATCTTTGAGATAGTATAGGGAGAAATAAATCTTTCAATATATAGTGGATGGTGTTTAGAAAACTATTCTAGATATTTGTAGATTCCAATCTCCTGGTAAGATATGAAGATAATGTCATGTAATATAAGGGGCTTGAATAGCCTCCACAAGAAGGATGTTTTTCACAAAAATGGTAGGGACTATAAACTAGACATCTTACTGGTTCAAAAATCTAAAATTCCAAAAGAGAGAGTTGAAAAGTTTAAAATGTTCAAGTTTTATGGGGTGCATGGAAATAGCTCTAAGGGAGCTTTAGGAGGAACTGTAAACTTTTGGATTTTGAACCTTATTAGAGGTGAACCATTTCTTGAAATTGTCAATCATGTACTGGCCATCAAATTTAACCATATTAGAGATATGTTTTTCTAGATTCAATCCAATATCTATCCGCCTAATGGTAGAGGGGCAAGAAAGCTTTTTTGGCAAGAACTTGAGGCTTTTCGTAAAAAGTTCAATAATGAAAATTGGATTGTAATGGGTGACTGCAATACTCTTCTCTAGGATAATGAAAAAATTTGGAGGCTCCTAGGTGAATCTAGAGAGTAAATTGGACCTCCTTAACTTTATTAATAACCAGGTATTAATGGATATTGATTTACAAGGAGCCTCCTGCACCTGGTCAAATCGAAGAACTGGTCAGGATATGATTCATGTCAGGATAGATAGAACTTTAATTTATGATTAATGGTTTTTAAAGTATTTCTACTCCTTAAAGGCCCTCTCAAGGGGTGGGTTATGATCACTTCCCTAAAAGTTTTGTGGTGGATACTATCCTGGCTGAAAGGAATTTTTCATTTAGATTTGAATACATTGGCTTTCTCCTCCCCATATCTTTAAGCAATTCAAGCAATGGTGGAATATCTCTGTGTTTGGGACAACTATGTTCAGGGTTGCTAAAAGATTGAGGGACGTTAAAAAAAAGGTTAGACAATGGAATAAAGAAACCTTTGGTGATATTTTTGGAATTAAATCTGAATTACAACTTGTAATTAAGGATATACAAGAGAAAATCTAGTTGGAAGGATATATTGTTGATTACAAAATGAAGGAGAATGAAATGCTTAGGAAGATGCATGAAATTATATCAAAAGAACAAGAATTCTAGAAGCAAAGATTAAGAGCTCTTTGGCTTTCTATTGGGGATAAAAATACCAAATATTTTCATATGATAGCACTGAAACACAAGGCTGCTAACAAAATTTGTTATATAGAGTACAACAGCACTCGCTATGAGAATGATGAAGATTAAAGTAGAAATGTTGTCCTAATCTTTAGCAATCTTGTTAAGGTGAATGATGGTGTTAATCATGAATTTCAAGATATCCTATCAAAGGCTATCCCTAGACTTGTAAATGAAGAAGATAATAAGATGCTTCTCATCTATTCCATCTAGGGAAGAAATTAAAAGAGTTTTCTTCTCTTTTGAAGGCAACAAGGCTTTGGCGCCAGATGGGTTTCCTATGTTATTCAATGGTTCTAGGAGATTGTGGCTAATGAAGTTATGGATGTTATCAAAGAGTTATTTGGATTAAGGTGTCTTCTTAAGGAGCTAAATGCTAACTTCTTGGTTCTCATCCTAAAACGTCTCAGAGTTGTGAAATTTGAAGTGTTTATCCCTATCATCCTCTGTAACTCTTTTTTACAAAATCATCTCTAAGGTCTTGACCTCAATATTGTTGAGTATATTCCCCTTGTTAATCTCTCCTCAACAAAATGGATTTGTTCCTAGAAGGTAGATCCTTGATTCTATCATCACTGTTCATGAAAATGTTCACTCTCTCACTGAATAAAAAACTAAGGGGTTTCTTCTCAAGTTGGACATCTCGGAAGCTTATGATCTTGTTGATTGAGATTTCTTGCTCAAAATCATGAAGGATTTTGACTTCGGCAACAAAGTCCTCAATCTAATTGGTCAACTTATTTCTTTGGCTTCCATAGCCATCATAGTGAATGGATCTCCTTCACATTTCTTTAATAATTCAAGAGGGCTAAGATAGGGCGATCTCATTTCCCCTATTCATTTTACTATTATGGCGTAATGTATTGGTAGAAACCTACAAAGGATGGTCAAGCAGGGTTCCTTAATGTGTTTGAGGCCTTCCTCTAGCAGTATGGTTTTCTCTCATCAATAGTTTGTGGATGATACCATTTTAATGGGGAGATCCACAGTGGCCAAAGAAAGGAACTTGAAAAAGGCACTTGATGACTATGAGTCGGATTCAGGTCAGATGGTGAATAGACAAAAAATATCTTTATTTTTCTTCAACACTTCAGAGCCTTGGCAGAATAAAATGGCCAAAATTCTTGGATGCTTAATTGAGGCATCGCCATCAGCTTATCTTTGTCTTCCCTTGGGACTTAAGCCTCTTGACTCCTTTTGGAATGCGTTTATTGATAGATTCGGTATAAAGTTGGTTGCATGGAAGGGTTCTCTTCTCAGTCAAGCATGAAAAATTTAACTTCTTAAAGAAACTCTTTAGAATCTTCTAATCTATGCCTTGAGTCTCTTTAAAATTTCATTTAAATATGCAAAGGCCATTGAAAAATTACAAAAAACTTTCTTTGCTCTGGAGTGGAAGAAAGAAAAATAATATCACTTATTGGTTAGGATTTTGTCTATAGACCCAAATATTCCAAACATATAGGTCTTAGGAGAATTAAAACCATGAACATGGCTCTCCTTGGCAAGCAAATTTGGAGAAATTTTTCATATAATGGTGAATGGACTAGTATCTTAAGGAGCAAATATTTGGCCAATAATGGATATCTTAAACCCTTTCTTGATTCTTCTATTCTACCTCGTGGGTTGGCTCTCTGGAATGCTATGGTTAGAGGAAGGAAAATTATTGAGATGGGAACAAGCTAGAGTATAAGAAGTGGGAATCAGGCTAGGTTTTGGGAAGACATATGGATTACATGAAGGAACCCTTAAATTCTTTCGAGAGATTCTTAACTTGGGTCGATAGCTGCAAGTCTTTATATGGAATTCATGTTAAGGATTACTGGACAAATGATGGGTGGGTGGATCTCTATTAGATTCTACATGGACCTAGTTCTTATTCAATCTACTTTGATGGCTATTAAATTCAGGTCGAGTTAGCAGAGTGATCTTTTAGTCAGGATGCTAAACCCTTTAGGCTACTTCTTGATGTCTTTGTTTGTCTCTATGTTGTCCTTTTCTTCTACCCCTCCTCCTATTTGGGATAAAGCCTGGATCAAACACCTTATTCCTAAGATCAGTATTTTATTTTGGATTTTTCTCTAGAATAAAGTGCTATCAGTTGATAATATTTGTAAGTGCCTCTTTAAGATCCCCAAACTATGTTACCTATGCAAGGAAGATGTGAAATTGGCTAGTCAACTTTTCCTCCACTGTCCGTTTGTGGCTTCTATCTGGGATAAATTTATTGTTTTGTGGAAGTTATCTTGGGTGTTTCCTAGTTCGTTAGAGGACCTTTTTCTCTAATGGAATTCTCCCTCTTTGAATCCCACTATTCGAAGGTTATGGTCTTTTACCTTTCCCCACATTGTCTGGGGAGTTTGGAAGGAGAAGAATAATAAATTATTTAGGGATAAGGAGGCTCCAAAGAATATCGTGTTTGAGAGAATATACAGATTAATTATGGGCAATTTAAATAGAATCCTTTCTTATACAAATAAACTAGAGACTATTATCTGTGCTACCTATGATCTTAAGATGGCTATAGATTGGCACATCGAAGGTGATATTTCTAAGGCTTCTAGAGTAGGGAAAATGGATTGTGAAGGTGTTTGTTGGATTAATCCCCCAAGGGGTTGGATAAAAGATAATTTTGATGGGGTAGCTAAGAACTTAACCTGGGGCCGATTGGGAGTGGGGGAGTGTGAAGGGATCATTATGTTGATTTTGTTTTGGCTGTGGCACTCTCCTTGGGCTCACAATCCAATCATATAGCCGAATCCATAGGAGCTTTCTAGATTATAGATCTTGCTAATAAAATGAATATTAAAAATATATGGATTGAGGGGGATTTAGAAAACATTATCGAATGCCTTCTACGAAATCCCCCCCATCATGGACCATAAAAAGTTGGAATGATGAAGCCAAATCCCTCTTATCCAACTTCAAAGAGGTTAGAATTTCTCATTCTTTTAGGGAAGCTAATGCGGTGGCCGATTATTTTCCCAATGAAGGGGTCAAGGTTATAGACTAATGAATGTGGCATACCTATAATGAATTACCTAGGAGATGTGTCAAAGAGTTATTCGACCATGATGTCATGCATGGAAAAGTTTTTATTTTTAGTAATGATCAAGCAGAGAAGAGAAGGTATTGTTTCATCATTGAATACAGTGGCATTGCCTTAATTATCTTTATGAATTGTGAGGATTGGCACATTTTGTGGGTGCCTTGGTTTCACTGTTGGTTTACTGCTAAGCTTATTAGCTCATCTACCAAGAGAAGTGAAGTCTGTGTAAAAATACGGGGAAGTAGGAAAGGGGTTGAGTCAAAAAACTATGAGAAGCACAATAAAAAGCATAAGGTTTTGAGGCAAATTGATAGGGGGGCAGAGTCCTTTCCTTGAGAAACTCCATGGTGCTAACTCTAAAACTTTGAAATATTTTGCCAAAAAATGGAATGAGGAAGGAATTGTTCTCTTTGGGAGAAAGTTGAAGATAAGCGAGAATCTTATTGGGGAAGTTACTTGGCTTTCTATAGAGGGGGTGAATTTATTTTGTGACAGAAAGTTTTCAGATGAAGCGGTTATCAAATTTATGAAAACTGATGAGGAAAGGGAGTTGCTTGTAAAAATTTCAAATAGCTATTTTGAAGCTGGTAGCATTAAGAAGATTTGGAGGGAGGTGCTTAGGGTGATTATGTGATACATCACGGTGGACAACAAATTTACTAGAGTCTACGACTACAATTTCATCTTCCTCAATCACTTCCAGTACAAGGTTAGGATTTATTTTCCCTAATATTTGTTGTTCTTTCTCAAACATTGTCTTTAGTAACACTGTAATAGCCCTAGGCCTTACCTTGTCTTGTATGTTGGTCTCATTCAGCTAATTCATAAGCACTTTGTAAACATGTCGGCAAAGATAAAATCTAGAAAGATGATTCCTATCCCTCAAAGAGAACTAGAGCCAAGCTCAAGAGAAAGGCAGAGTCTTCCATTCAAGAGACCCAAGACCTAAATAAGGCGTCTCAAGCGATGAATATCTTGGAAGCTAAGATTGAAGAGACTTTAAAGTCCTTAGGTTAGTGTCTGTCTTGTTTCAGATTTTTGTTGTCTTTTAGTTTGGATTGTTGTCAATTTTTTTTGTTTGACAACCTCTCTGTTTTAGTGGACTTTAGATGTTTATTTTCATGTAGCCTGCAACTCTATGGTTTCAGGTCCCTATAAAACCCTTTTTTCCTTAATAAAAAACATTGGTCATAGATTAAGAAAGATATAAGAAATTAAGGGATTTGTTAATTTTTGTTATATTAGGTAAATAACATAACTATTGTGTCTAATCTATTTGGTTTAAACATTTGAAGTTGTCATTACAGTATCTCTTGATTACATCAATTGGAAGTTTGTATATGCTTCTTATAATTCTATAGCTCTTTCAACCTCTTATTAGTATTGTACTTTCTCAATAGTTACTTAAGTGAGCCTTGAAAATGAGAACTTAATAATATGGTACATAAAGACATCAATAATACAACTAAATCTATACATTTACACTAGGTTATTGCATGATCAAAATAAAGGAACTATCTTTTAATTTGATTGTGTAGTTATGATGGGTTTAAGAGTCTCGATTTATTATGATCATGTCCTATAGCCTTTCCTAACATATTATTTTAATCATGAAAATCAAAATCAAATATAAGTGGCGAGTGTGAATATTATGTGGTTAAGGAACTATACTAACACAAGAAAATGAAGTTGCACCATAGGATAAATGAAATAAAGGATTAAGATATTACTACTATCATTGGGTGTGATCTTGATACAAAGATGATTTGACAAACACAATATTTCCCTTGTCCTAAGGATTCCTTAGGTATCAATAATTATTGAGAAGGTTTATAATTAGGACATTACGAATATCATTACCCCTAATATTATGAAGTGTATACCTTTACATGAAGATATGGTTAGCCCACAATATTTCCCATTCTCTTGAGCCTGTAGGGTTCAAATATATTGATCATGCTTAATGCAAGCTGGCAAACAATGATGGATGTCTTTCAAGGTTCAAAATAATTTTAAGATAATTTTTTAGGATGATGACCTATATTATTGTGATGTACAGGATTAGTGATCTATACTAGAGATGGACCAACTTGGAGTCTTATTGTGACCCTTGCATTAAGTTTTCCATCACTATGATATTCAAATTACATGGGTCTATCGACCTCTTGAGTACCACATTCTTGATAAGACAACTGCCATAAGAACTAAGGAAGGGTACCATGGTTGTGTTGGATGATGGTAGGGTTTAGTATTAAGATTCATGGCTACGATGAGGTTAAACCTATGGAGTAATGCCTAAGATACTTCAGACACTAGTGATATGAGAAATATTAGGGAAGTGTCATAGTATGGATTTGTAAAGTATGAACTAGTTATATGATTCCCCAACTATTATTGTGTTATTAATTAATGAAACCTTGGTTGCGAGGATGGATGCATAGGAAAACTTTGAGAGAAATCTTCTAAGAGAGAACTATGTGTGACTTTGACCCATTTGGAAGAGAGAACGTAGGTGATCCTAAGGTGAAGGATACCCTTGTGACCTCAAGTCCGTAAGGGAAGGGTCTTGTGGGAATAACTCCCAAGTTAAGGGTTGTTGCTAATAAGATAGAACCTCTCTCTACACTAGGATTCAAAGGAGGTTGAAGTGGGTAATGGGTGGTTATGAAAGGGGATATGAAAACCCAACCATTAGTATTTAATATGTAATGTGCTATCTAACAACGAGTTGAAGACATTAAGCATTGGTTGACTACCTTATAGTCAGTATTAGATTATAATGGGAACATTATAGTGGAGTCTATCTTGTGTTGGTTCTGTATAAATTTTATCTTGGGTTTATGTAATTGAATCCTAGATCTTTACGCTACACAATTGCTTAATTGTGATATTCTTATACCTATGCTTAGAATTGTGGTTCTGGTTATGTATGACCCCCATAAGAGTGAACCACTAGGATAGTTATGCAAAGTCAAATAATCATTGGATCATGCTAATGACCGATATCTGGGCTCCTTTGAGGGATAGTTGACAATCACCTTGTTCACGAAGGTGATGCTGCCTAGACTACCTTGGACATGATACGGTAACAGTTAGCAGGTCGAGATATTGGAACATGTCAATGGCGGAGGCCTAGAGCTACTGTTGTATTGTTGGATCAACCAATACGCATCAGGCTCATAGAGGTGAAGGATTGCTAAGGGATATCTGGGATTTGATATGGTAACGGTTGCACAAGTAGTTGCCTTACCATGCAGGTAGCGGTAGCCGGAGCTAACCGTAGTATCAAGAGGCTTTACTGGCAGTCACCTATATGTCTCTAAGGTTACTATGAGGTATATGTCAGAAGCTACTTCTTCCTAGTTGGATAGAATTGTTGTCAGCGGCCTATAGGTGATTGAAGTCAGAATCCAGTGGGCTAGGTTTGTTCACTGTTTGTGGAAATCCTTAGGATTGAGGATAGACCCATGGTGCAGTATGGGATGCATTGAATCATCTTACCATTTGTCTGATGGTATACTTGACCTTGAGGGATTGTGGATGGATCCATAATGTAGAATGGGATGTACTGAATCCTCTTCCCGATTGTCTGGTGGTATACATGACCCTGAGGGATTGTGGGTGGACCCACAATGTAGTATGGGATGCACTGAATCCTCTACCCAAAATCCAAAGGTTACAATGACCAGATGAAAGAATAAGACCCACAGTGTAGTGCATAGTGCACCGAAATTCCTTTTCTTTCTAACATGTACTATGAACATGAGATAGTTGGCCATTAAGGATGAGTCAGTCATGTTGATCTTGCAATGACCTATATGATCAAGACACAATGACCTGTGATTCTTGTATATGAGTCGATCAGTATTAGCTTGTGATGCATGTATAAGAACTAGTCACTTATCTGTGACGCTTTTAAATAGTTTATCTCTATTAATTTGTGGTGTATGTAAATGAGATAGTCACTGCCTTCATTGTAATGCATGTATGAACCAATCATTACTATAATGTGATGTATGCATAAACCACTCACCATGTATGTGATGTATGCTAGAACTAGGGCCATCTTGGGTACTTGTGATGTGTATGAGACATATCCTCATTTATACATGATTGAGACAGTCTTTGGGTGTAGGAGATATGTTATGGCCCTTGTGTATATGTCTACATCAAACACTAATGTTCGTATTCTCTTGAATATGAAGGAAACATTAGATGAGATATATCCTCATTTATACATGATTGAGACAGTCTTTGGGTGTAGGAGATATGTTATGGCTACATCGAACACTAATGTTTGTATTCTCTTGAATATGAACCTAACATTATATGGAAATGTGTATCTTATATTGCAATGAGGCTAAGTTAATGGGTTTTCTTAATTAATTGTTAGGATTAGAGAGATATCAAGATCTCATCAAGAGGAAAGAGTATTCTCCTAGATTCGAACTAAGACCCTCCAACTTCCACGAGAGGATAGGTAGGCTAGGTCATTAGGAATGAACCCTCGAGGCTTAGGTTTCAATCTGGGGATGACCCTAATCGTGGAAGGCTAATACTCTAGTCATAAGTATATAAATATATTGTATTGTTGAGTAGTCACCACCAAGAAGATTGAAGGAGTTTAGATACCAACAATTCTGATTGAGATAGAGGTAGCTTGGTCGATGAAGTTGTTAATCAATGTTAATTGTATTGGAAAAAAAAAATTGTGTTGGCCAAGCGGTGGATCTTACAACCTCCAGAGACAATCGCTTGATTAGTATAGAATTCTAGTATTGTATGTTCATTACGTCATTATAATTATTTATAATTTCTTTATATGAATAAGGATTGTATTGCTTAGTTGTTTCCTTTGCTATATTATTCTTTCTTCAAGAGAAGTATACCTTCAAAGAAGGTGAAATGTTTTTCCTATACATTTACATCAAGTTTTATTATTTTAGTTAGCTACACATTCAAGAAGAGTGAGAAATCATTTAGAAAAATATAAGGTTTATAGTACTAGTAAAGGATTATTAAGTGAAAATTTGTAATTAAATTCTTTTCTAGGTTTAGGTTATTGTAAGGCAATAATATCATTGTAAGAAAGTTGTGTATGTTTAGAATTGTCAAAAATGTAACTGCAACTTAGAGTGATAGAAATATTTAATGACTTTATCCCTTTGGATAAGGATTATTCAATATATAGAAAACTCCTCCAACTCGCTTATATTTTAAAAAAAAAATATTGAATGAATAATTTTATTTTTATTTATTACATTGTTCGTGTCTAAGCATTAAGGCTATAAGATGTGTACATAAATGTGAGATATTTAAAGAATTATTTTCATCAATGCATGAATATTATTTCTGTTTTATCTATTTTACATTGTGAGAAATCAAATCTTATGTTATCTTTATAATCTATGGTATATTTATTGGACCAACTCATAGACTTTGCAAAATCTAAAGTGCAAGAGAGATGTAATTATCTCTCATTTGTTGGTCGACCTAGTAGTATATTTGAATATAGGAATTTGAAGCTACTTGAAATTTTTTAAATGAATGTTGGAGAACCAATATATTGGTGACTCTATTGAGAAATTGATTGCTAGACCCTCATGTCATTCTACAAATATTTTAAGAGTTTATCTTCAAATCTTTTGTTACATTCAATGTTATGTTGCCCTTTTTGTCTTTGTCTCTTCAAAGAGTGGTGAAATAAAACTTAGTCAAGAATTTGTAGCTATTTTTTGAAATTCTTGTCCATATTGTAGACTCAACCATAATCCTGTAACATAGTTAATAGACTTGTGTGTAGGGGAAAAAGCGAGACTAGGTTAATCATGCCCTAATCCTACCTTTTGACACACATTACAGAATACGAAAGAGCCTAGAGATATCGCACAATTGGCTACTTCTTTTGGTGAAAGAGAGAGCCACGGGATATCTATTAGGATTTCTATTCCTTTGTTGAAATTGTAAGATCAAGTAATGCAAGTTCAAACCCTAATCCCAAAATGCAAGTATGAACCAATAACAAGATTGCAGAATTGAGATTAAACAATGAACAGCTGTAAATACAAGGATGAAATAAGAATGCAGATGTGTACCCGGAGTCAAAATCGGACTGAAGATGTTTGGGATGGGGGCGCAGGCGCCACTGTCCTGAAAACTGCACCGGAAACTGTTGTTCTGCACTCTGGAACACTGTCGGAAAGCTGTCTGCAAACTGTCTGTCCGGAGGACCAGGCCGCCCAGCACCTCTGTCCCAGGGACCAGGGCACCCAGCGCCCCTGTCCCAGTCTTCTGCTCTGCAATTTGATACAGAGTGCTGTCTCGACCTTCTTTCTCCGGATCTGTATCCCGCGGCATCGTCTGAATCCCGAAACCTGCAATAATATCTGAAAAGGGGGAGGGGCAGCTATATAGGGTTTTGCCTTAGTCAAACCCCCGCTTCGGTGATTTCTGCCTCCACGAATAGCCAAGTTGTTTTGTAAAATGTATTGTGTGTGCAGACCTAGTGTGTGTGCAAGGTCCAAAATGCAAGAAAGCAAACTAGAGCAACCTAGAAAGTAAACCCTAATTGCTTGCAAATGATAATGTAAATGCTCTAAATCAAGATGCAATGTGATCTAAAGCATGAATAAATGATGTATCAAAGCTTATGCAAAGACATGAAAACAATACGAAATCATACCCAACCCTCAAGGGAGGAGTACAAGCCAATCTTCAGTCGGTAATCTCCTATTGTTCTTCAATGTCTTCCAAGCCCTAAGTGGATGAATGAATTTGATAGATGCTTGATAGAATGATGTTGAATGTTGTTGAAGTCCTCAAAGATCTGCTCTTTCGCTGCCTATGAAGTTCCTGGAAACAAAAATCCGATCCCTTCAAATGAAGAAGGAGAGCTCTTATGTAGGAAACCCTAGATCAAAAATTCATATTTTGGCCGACCTAGAGATTGAATATCCCGCCAATTTCTTGGGGTTAAGCTTTATTTTATGATTGGATCGTGCTCCCAAAATTTCAGGAAAAATGTCCGAGACCATTTGCACCGGGCGCCACGGTCCCAGCAACTTTTCACCAAATTTTCAGGGCCGTCGGATATGATGATTTTAGAGAGAATCCCGAAGTTATAGGTGATTTCGAGATGTTTTGACCCCGAAACCAAGCCCCCAAGTTCGAAATAGGACTTAATTAGGGTTTTTGATTGAGTGATGTATTGAAGGAATAAAATGCGAGGGGCGCGCTTTAGTGAAAGGGCCCAACTTTATGATGATGAAATAGGACCTTAGACCTAATTAATTTGATTAATTAAGTGCTTAAGGAGAAATGCAATGCAGAATGTAAAATGCACTAAGGCGGGTGCTAAACTAGGTGTGAAATTGTACCACCCTAGCGAGTGCGTACAATTTACGATGCTACATTTAGCCCCCACTTTAGCGGTCATATGAGTACTACGTGCATATGCAAGCTAAAGTACAAAAAAGTAAACATTATTTGAAAAAGGATATATCCATAAGTTGTCGGACGAAGCCCCCAGCGGTATCTGCAGTACACAGTTAGGAACCGCACCCTACAAAACACACGTTAGATCACAAAATCACCTAATGCTTACTAGGGAAAGTGATGAAATCTGTGAGTAGCTATATGCCCCCCCCTTTCTCGACTTGCTTATTAGGGAGGTGAAACAGGGTAGCATGTTTACTTGCAACAAATTGTGTAATAGAGTATTGATGAGGGGTGTTCGCTAAATAGGCTTCATCAGAGCACTTTTTGGAACATCCCGAGAGTAGGGGAAGGAAAATACGATTCCAACACAACAAATGGCTCAAAAATCGCATCTCCCAAACCCAAGTTATGATAAAATGAATGGTAGAGGAAAATTAGGGTTTCAAAAAGTAAGAATAAACAAACGAGAGTATATACTTCGAAAGTGACACTTGTATTCGTCACTTTGTTGATTTCAGAATACTATTCAGTGCAACGGAGCCCACATAGCCATCATCATGCCTTCACGACGACCGGAGCGTCCCACGAGGATTGAGAGCCTGCGCCAGGCCGTGATCGACGACGAGCCACTGGACGAGGTGAGTTGACTGAACGTTTGACTTTTGATTTTTCGCATGTTTGACTTTTCTGTGATCGTATGCGGGCCTCGAAGGCTGACCGGGGCCCACCCAGGGCACCATGGTCCCTAAGGGGCGCCCTGGTCCCTAACAGGGCGCCATGGTCCCTGACAGGGCGCCATGGTCCCCAATCAGGGCCTGGCGAGAGGTTCCGGGGCTAGCATACGATGTGCAACGGTTTGCATTTGCGATTTCGATGATCGAGTACTGATTACGGTCATGTTTTCGTGTTGCAGGGTCTCCCGTACATGAGAGAGCACACAGCAGGACATATTCTTCGCACTTTGCGAGATCAGATTCCACGGCTGACTCAGTCAGAGAGAGACACACTATCGATTGTAGGATTGTGGTACGTGATTCTCATGCCGGCCATTCGATTTCATCATGCGATGCTGATGGCCTTGATGGAGCGATGGGATCCTGACACATGCACCTTTCACCTTCCAGTAGGAGAGCTGACGGTCACACTCGAGGATGTGTACCGTATACTTCGTCTTCCTATCAGAGGAGCGACAGTTACATACGCGACCGATCGGTCAGCGAAGGATCATCAGAGAGAGCAGGTGTATTGCATAGGGAGAGTCATGCCGAGCGAGACGAGAGGTCGCATCATGGTCAGCTGGCTCTTACATCCTATAGGGGAGGTACCACTTCTGAGACGCCTTATGATAGCCATCATAGCACTAGCCGTCTGCCCTAATGGGCGAGGGACACACATGCATGGGGGCCTCACATGGTGTATCAGAGCGATGGAGAGACACAGGAGAGTGTATGCGTGGGGTCGGAGTATGCTAGCACATCTCTATCACGACCTTGAGGAGTATGTATTCGGACAGGGTTGTAGTTTGATGACATGCACACTTCTACAGGTGTGGATTTTAGAGCATTTCACATGCACCAGGCCCGTCGGCTTTCCACTGAGTACAGCGAGCGAGCGACCTAGGGTGTTCGCTTATCCACTTACCAGCGAGTGGAGATTTGGAGATTTATTATATTGGAGAGTGATTATTGACAGACTGACAGCCGAGGTGATAGTGTGGAGACCTTACCTATTGATGCACAGATGGGATGGTATGGAGAGACAGTTAGCATGTCTACAGAGGAACCGCCTACTGCGAGGACGATATGCACACATCATAGTCCCTTTCTACTTTGACCGAGTACGGAGGCAGTTCGGACTAGAGCAGTGTGTTCCAGCCGATGTGCCCATCTATACTCGACACTCACGGGTCCTTCCCAGACCTGGAGCAGTAGCGAGACCGACGGTAGATGATATTGAGACGACAGACTTAGAGGGATCTGATCAGGATGTAGTCACTGACTATTCTGCAGAGCCTGGAGCACAGCGTAGATATGTTTCATGGTTCATGAGATCATATCTAGGTCCTATCTTTCCACCAGATCATCCGACAGGCTATCCAGGCCCATGGAGACATGGAGACCGAGACGAGGATGAGGGATCCAGGTCAGAGGAGCCAGAGGAGGGAGAGGGTCATGAGGAGGCGGGAGATCCAGATCCACCTACAGGCGATCAGCCCAGTGACGAGGAGGAGGAGGATGAGGATGCAGATAGAGAGGAGGACGAGGAGGATGCAGGTGATGATGCGGATGAGGACGAGGATGATGATGACGAGGAGGACGACGAGGAGGAGGATAGAGATGATGAGGAGGAGTCGGATGCAGCTCCCCACCATTCAGGAGACGATACCATAGCTCTGGATCCACCTCCTTTCTCCAACAGGGGGAACAAGAGGCGATACGGAGACCTGTCACCAGTACCGTCCAGCCTACACCCATCATGGATAGAGTATACGAGCGAGGGGAGCCTAGCGGTTCTCAGTCACAGATACTACCATATCATGATCCCTACTGGCGCGAGGGAGATCCAGGTATAGTAGGTTTATATTGATTGATTAATGTTTTGATGATATAGAATGGTACTAACAAAAATCTGTTCTACTGCCACAGCTAATGTGCAGGAATGGCGTTCCTTGATTCAGTAGGCAATGACAAACATTTCCATGATAGCACAGATCCCCAGTTCCTCACAGATTGCCTATAGGCCTCAGGGGAACGCGGGTCGGCATGAGGATTTGTTTTTCCCATTCCGAGTACAGGTAGATATATGGAGGGAGAGAGAGAGAGTCCTATCAGAGGACCTCCAGCAGGCACGACAGAGAGAGAGAGTCCTATCAGAGGACCTCCAGCAGGCGCGGCGAGATCTAGCAGCGGCTCAGACCGAGGCTACCACCTATTGTGCGATCCTTATGGATAGGGATCGTAGGAGTTCCTCTCGGAGTCACTCATGATCTGTATCGCGCTACACACCCATGGGTCCACCTTCACGGCCAGACCAGGAGGGAGCATCCAGTCGACACTCTCCAGCCACTAGCCCTAGGGATAGGAGATGATTTTATGATGTACAGTGACCTAGATTTGTATATGATCCACACATATATATGTATATATACATGCTTATCTTTTGTCTCAAATGTGTTATCTTTAATGCTTAAAACAATGTATGTTTTGTTTTGATTAAATCTAATACATTTGGTAAATGTACATGTATGTTCAGAATTTAATTGCCATGTGATTGATTTCTCAATGCTCCATGATTAAATTGATACATGTGTGACTTAATTAAAATATTTAATCAAGTGCTACATTGATGATAAGGAAGAAATATGCATTAAGTCTAAGAATCATATAACTAATGTGATTTAATTTTGAACTTAAACACAACATGATACAATTCTACTTAATACATAAAGACATTGTATAATACGCTAGCATAATGAGAAATGTAAACCTTTTACAATTTACATTAATGAATTCAAGACAAACTATAAAGTAAGAAGACATGCTTGTCAGGAATGAAGCAATATAGATTAAACAACATAACATTTAATTCTATTTTGCTTTAATTAAGAAATACTAACATATTATCCAATGTTGAAGAATTTGAAAAGAAGATAGATAAGAAATGAAGAATTAAGCATAATATCTACGCAAGTGCATAGCATTGATAGGTTCTTTAAGAGGCGTACCGTCTACATCCGCTATTTTGTAAGCACCTGATCCATAATCCTCAATAACGATATATGGTCCAAGCCAATTAGGACTAAATTTTCCCTTTTCTGCAGGTAAGACATTCACATTGCGCTGATTCTCATAAAGGACTAAGTCGCCTACTGAGAAGGAACGTTGAATGACCTTATCATTATAGCTTCGTTGTAGAGTTTTGTGATACGCTTGAATATGATCAAGAGCGTTTATGCGCTGTTCATCAAGCATCTCAAGCTGTTGAAGTCGTTGTTCTCTATAAGAGTCATCATCTACTATACCTTTGAGAGAAACCCTAAGTGATGGAATCTCTAATTCTAAGGGCATAATAGCATCAGCACCATAAACAAGATTATAAGGAGTAGTTCCCGTAGCAATTCGTACACTCGTTCGGTAGGCCCAAAGAGCATAGATTAGCTGGTTACTCCAATCCTTACCATGCTTATTCACGGTTTTGCGAAGAATTTGTTCAATTATCTTATTAGATGATTCGGCTTGACCATTTGACTGAGGATAATATGGTGTAGAAAATCGATGTTTGATATGATACTTCTCGAGGAATTTCTTCACATCCTTGTTTTTAAACGATGTCCCATTATCTGAGATAATAGTGGAAGGTATCCCAAATCGAGAAATGATGTTTTCTAAGAGAAATTGACAAATCACTTCAGCAGTAGTAGAGCGAAGAGGAATAGCTTCTACCCACTTCGTAAAGTAATCTGTTGCAGTTATAATGAAGGTGTGTCCTTGAGATGAAGGAGGAGAAATTTTTCCAATAAGATCCAAACCCCATGCGGAGAAAGGCCAAGAAGCTACTTGAGAACGAAGTTCTTGGGCAGGAGCATGAATCAGATTATTGTGTTGTTGACATTGATGACATTTCTTAACAAATGAAAAGGAATCCTTCTGCATAGTTTGCCAATAGTATCCCATACGAAGCAACCTATGAACCACTGATTTGCCCCCAAAATGCCCTCCACAGGCACCTGAATGTGCCTCTTCAAGAGCAACAGGGATTTCTGACTTGTTAAGACAACGAAGGAGAAGACCATCATAACCCCTTCGATAAAGGACATTAGAAAGGATGATATATCTAGCAGACAGCTTGCGGATTCTAGCCCTAGTGTTCCTATTAGTGGAATTAGGAAAGGTACCATCGGTCAAATATCTTACGACATGCGAGAACCATTCATCTGAGTCTACAAAGTCACAACATGTTATCAAGCTAGAATCATCTTCAATAGCCGGAAAAACAAGATTGTGAATAACGAAATTAAGATCGACCATAGGGTCCTCTAAAGATACTAGAGAAGCCACACATGCCATTGCATCCGCATGTCGATTATCTTTTCGAGGAACGGGTTCCATGGTATAAGAATCGAAATTTTGTAATAAAGAGATAACAAGATCTTTATATTGTGATAATTTGTCTTGTTTTGCTTGATACACTCCTGTTACTTGTCTTATAATCAATTGCGAATCTCCATAGATATGTATGTGTTTTATATTCAGGGCCAAGGCTGCTTTTATTCCCGCTATAAGAGCCTCATACTCAGCAACGTTATTGGTACACAGGAAATTTAGATGATATGATAAGGGAATAGGTTTCTTTGTAGGAGAAATTAGAACAACACCTGCCCCCGATCCCGTACGACACTTAGAGCCATCAAAGTATAACTCCCAAGTTTCATCTTTCTCTATAGAAAGAATGAAGTCATCGGGAAAGGACTCAGGGTTAGGGAAGGAGAAAGGCGAAGGGGCCTCAACTAAGTGATCAGTCAACGCTTGTCCTTTAATTGCTCTTTGGGAAACAAATTTAAGGTCAAATTCAGTTAACATCATAACCCACTTAGCTAGACGTCCTGATAAATCAGTTTTAGAGAAAAGATGCTTCAAAGGATCAAACTTAACCATGACATGGACTTCTGAATTTAAAAGATAATGTCTCAATTTCTAAGTCGCAAACACCACGGCCAAGCATTGTCTCTCTATTGCAGAATATCGGGTCTCATAATCGAGTAAGGTATGACTTATGTAATAAACCGGACATTCCTTACCATCTTTATCATGTTGTGCTAACAATGCTACGAGAGCATGAGAAGAAGCAGCTGTATACAGAAGGAAGGGTTTAGAAGGTTCGGCAGGTTGAAGAATAGGAGGACTAGCCAAATACACTTTTAAATCTTCAAATGCTTGCTGACAATCCTCATTCCATTGAAAAGTGATATCCTTTTTAAGAAGTTGAGTAAAAGAAAAGGTACGATCCGCAAGCTGAGACACAAACCTACGAATAGCTTGAATCTTTCCTTGTAAGCTTTTAAGTTGAGACACATTTCTAGGAGGTGGCATGTTGACAATAACATCTATTTTCTTAGTATCCACCTCAATCCCACGATGCGAAACTATGAATCCTAATAGTTTTCCACTATCCACACCAAAAACACATTTTCGGGGATTCAAGCGCATGTGATATTTACGAATTCTTTCAAAGATTTGACGAAGGACTTTAACATGATCCATGCGAAGAAAGGATTTGGCCAAAATATCATCAACATAATCCTCTAAAATCTTATGCATATAATCATGAAAGATAAGGGTCATCGCTCGTTGATAAGTCGCACCAGCGTTTTTAAGTCCAAAAGGCATCATTATCTAACAAAACGTACCCCAAGGAGTGGTGAAAGCGGTTTTGAATTGATCTTGAGGGTTAATAAAAATTTGATTGTAGCCTGAAAAACCATCCATGAAGGATAACAAAGCATGTCCTGCCGTAGAATCAACTATCATGTCAATGTTTGGAAGAGGGAAATCATCTTTCAAGGAAGCTTTATTCAAATCTCGAAAGTCAGTACACATTCTTATTTTGTTGTCTGGTTTAGCCACAGCAACAATATTTGAAATCCATGGGGAATAGTCAATAGGGCGGATAAATCCAGTCTCCAATAATTTTTCAATCTTAGCCTTAACAAGCAGAGCCACCTTAGGATTCATTTTTCAAATCTTTTGTTTCACGGGCTTAGCATCAGGAACTAAGACAATATTATGAGTAACGATCTTAGGATCTATACCAGGCATGTCAGAATATGTCCAAGCAAAGATCTCAGGGAATTCATGCAATAGTTCTTCATATTGTTTCTGTTCCTCTTCATCCAAACACTTTCCAATTTTAATAACTTTCTCTTTATTGCAAAGGTCCATCTTAACATCAAGGGTATCACTTATGAGAAGATTACTTTGTTGAGGAGTATCCTTTAACTGAGGGAATTCTTTCACAATCTCATCATTATCAATCTCTTTTCCAAAATAGGCTTCGGTGTTCAAACAATAAGGGAGTCCCCTATTGTGATGATAACGAGGAAGAGTATCATAGGCTCCCAAGAACTCAGCTAAAGCATCGTCGGTAGGGAAGATATCCAAAGCACAATCACCCGAAGGATCCCCATCAATATACTCAGGATGTTGTATTGATAAAGATGTAGATATAGCATTAACACTAATGCATGGTCTTTTAGAAGCTTTAGTACGTCTGCAAGGATTATAGCCAAGTCCAAAGGCATAATTGTGAAAATTAGTCTCTAGAGGAACTCTTATCCCTTGTTCATGAGCACCACAACCTTTTCCATGATACCCATGCTTAGCAAAAATGCAAAAACCACGACCATAACGATCAGCCATTTCAGGAAGAGAAGGTGGTTTTTCATAAGACAAAGAATCAAACTCTTCATAATTATAGATGTGAGGAGAAGAAGTTTGAGAAGCGGCCACAAAATTATTACTCATAGATTCAGGTAAGGTTGATTGATTTTTAGCTTCTTCTTTCTTTTCAACTTTATGATTTTCAGTTTCTTCCTTCTTTTCAATTTTAATTTCTCTAGAAGGAACCTTATATTCACCTACAAAGGTAGGGTTAAAATCAAGAGATCCCCAATCATCCTCTGCGAGAACCTTCTCAGGATCAAAATTCTTTTTATGTGTAGTTTCAAGTCAAGAAGGATCCTCTTCAGGAACTCCAGACTCATCCAAAGAATTCCGATCATCGGAGAGCGAGGATTCATCGATAGGTTTCTTGTTTAAAGAGTCATCACTAGACGAGGATGGCTTAGAAGAACTCCCTTTGGAAGTAGATGTTTGTAGACAAGCTTGAAAATTAGTATCACCCATCAAAGTGTATGTCTTATTGTTATAAACGAATTTAACTTGTCTATGCAATGTAGAGGGGACAGCTTGCATGCTGTGAATCCAAGGCCTCCCTAATAACAAGTTATATGTTAAATTTCCTGGCATAACATGGATAGGAGTAGGCAAAGTAACAGGTCCCACTGTGAGAGGTAAGGTGATGATACCTAATGAAGTCTTAGCCACATTGTCAAAGCCACGAATGGGACGAGAATCAGGCTCAATAAGAGATGTATCCACATTCATCTTATGCAATAAATTAATGCTACACACATTAAGGCCAGAGCCATTATCTACTAGTGTTCGTCTTATAGCAGTGTCTTTCATGATAACCACAATCATCAAGGGATCATATTGTTGTTGAATTTCACTAGTAGGCAACTCATCTTGGGTAAACACAATTTAAGCTTTAGGATTCATCACAGAGTTAACAAAAGATGCTATATTACTAGATGTATTTGGTGGAGGAACATTCAAATCTTTCAAGGCATCTTGTAACATTCCATGATGAGCGGAAGAAGTTTGAATCAAATCCCAAAGGGATATCTTAGCAGGGGTAGCTTTAAGTTGTTCTATGAGATCATATTCCTTACCCATAACTTGCAAAATACGGGGAGCTTGAGGAAGAATTGGTTGAGGATTAGGAAGAGAGACTGGAATAATAGGAGGAGGATTAGGTTGCCTATTATTTCTGGTATGATAGGTATGGGCAACCGCATGATAACTTTCTCTAGTTATTTGCTTAGCATAATTGTAAGGACTTATAGGTTTTCTTCCTTGCACGGTGATGATTGGTTTATTCGGGGTACGAAAGGAATCATGATCATACCTTCCTTGGACAGTAAGGAGAGGTGACTTAAGAACTTGAAAGGTGGGAGAAGGATAAGCACCTTGGACTTCAAAGAGAGGCTTATTATGTTCATTCAAGTTTATCATGTTAACCAATTTAGAGGCCTTGTTCTTGTTTAAAGATTTCGATAAAGCCACAAAGTCATCAAGAGCATCATCCAACAAAGCATGATCATATCGGTTAAAAGGTTTGTCTTTTGATTCAAAAGGAGACATCTCCTCATAGAGGGGATTATTGAAAACAACCATGTTACTAGATTCAGGGGAAGAGTTGATAGGAATGTATCCTTGAGAGGAATCATTCGACTTATCTTTCTCATCACACCTAAATGGCATAGTAACAAGGTTTATGAGTTTTTGGTAAAATGAAGGTTTGGCATCTTTTGGGTTTAAAAACTCATCTAAAGCTTCATCTAATTCATCTTGGCTATACTCATAATAATCATCAAAAGCATGAACATTTTGCAAATAAAAATCTGACATTTTGAAAAGATTGCATAAAATTTAAACACACAATGCAAAGAAACACACTTTTTTTTTTCTTTAATGAAAATGAAATGAAAACACACTAAATCTAGATCTAGATCTAACAAATGTAATGCAAGAGGAAGCAATGATAGATTCACGTCGGGTTCACCAAAATGTGTGGGGGAAAAAAGCGAGACTAGGTTAATCATGCCCTAATCCTACCTTTTGACACATATTATGGAATACGAAAGAGCCTAGAGATATCGCACAATTGGCTACTTCTTTTGGTGAAAGAGAGAGCCATGGGATATCTATTAGGATTTCTATTCCTTTGTTGAAATTGTAAGATCAAGTAATGCAAGTTCAAACCCTAATCCCAAAATGCAAGTATGAACCAATAACAAGATTGCAGAATTGAGATTAAACAATGAACAGCTGTAAATACAAGGATGAAATAAGAATGCAGATGTGTACCCGGAGTCAAAATCGGACTGAAGATGTTCAGGATGGGGGCGCGGGCGCCACTGTCCTGAAAACTGCACCGGAAACTGTTGTTCTGCACTCTAGAACACTGTCGGAAAGCTGTCTACAAACTATCTGTCCGGAGGACCAGGGCGCCCAGCGCCTCTGTCCCAGGGACCAGGGCGCCCAGCGCCCCTATCCTGGCAGGACCAGGGCGCCCAGCGCCCCTGTCCCAGTCTTCTGCTCTGCAATTTGATACAGAGTGCTGTCTCGACCTTCTTTCTCCGGATCTGTATCCCGTGGCGTCGTCTGAATCCCGAAACCTGCAATAATATCTGAAAAGGGGGAGGGGCGGCTATATAGGGTTTTGCCTTAGTCAAACCCCCGCTTCGGTGATTTCCACCTCCACGAATAGGCAAGTTGTTTTGTAAAATGTATTGTGTGTGCAGACCTAGTGTGTGTGCAAGGTCCAAAATGCAAGAAAGCAAACTAGAGCAACCTAGAAAGTAAACCCTAATTGCTTGCAAATGATAATGTAAATGCTCTAAATCAAGATGCAATGTGATCTAAAGCATGAATAAATGATGTATCAAAGCTTATGCAAAGACATGAAAACAATACGAAATCATACCCAACCCTCAAGGGAGGAGTACAAGCCAATCTTCAGTCGGTAATCTCCTATTGTTCTTCAATGTCTTCCAAGCCCTAAGTGGATGAATGAATTTGATAGATGCTTGATAGAATGATGTTGAATGTTGTTGAAGTCCTCAAAGTTCTGCTCTTTCGCTGCCTATGAAGTTCCTGGAAACAAAAATCCGATCCCTTCAAATGAAGAAGGAGAGCTCTTATGTAGGAAACCCTAGATCGAAAATTCATATTTTGGCCGACCTAGAGATTGAATATCCCGCCAATTTCTTGGGGTTAAGCTTTATTTTATGATTGGATCGTGCTCCCAAAATTTCGGGAAAAATGTCCGGGACCATGTGCACCGGGCGCCACGGTCCCGGCAACTTTTCACCAAATTTTCAGGGCCGTCGGATATGATGATTTTAGAGAGAATCCCGAAGTTACAGGTGATTTCGAGATGTTTTGACCCCGAAACCAAGCCCCCAAGTTCGAAATAGGACTTAATTAGGGTTTTTGATTGAGTGATGTATTGAAGGAATAAAATGCGAGGGGCGCGCTTTAGTGAAAGGGCCCAACTTTATGATGATGAAATAGGACCTTAGACCTAATTAATTTGATTAATTAAGTGCTTAAGGAGAAATGCAACGCAGAATGTAAAATGCACTAAGGCGGGTGCTAAACTAGGTGTGAAATTGTACCACCCTAGCAAGTGCGTACAATTTACGACGCTACAACTTGTAAAATAAAACTTAGTGATTATTGAATACATGTAATAGGACTCCTGACAACAAATTACAAGTATATATATCTATTTTAGGCTCAACCATATTCCCTATAACATAGCTAATAGACTTCTAAAATAAAACATATTCATGATTCATATGTAGCTAGACTTTTGGCAGTTATTTAGATCTAAGAGAAAAATCTATAGTTAGTCATTGTTTATAACTAAAACTCTAACTCTTTGACACATGTAACACATGATTAATTCAGTTTGACTTATTCTAACACTCTTCCTTAAAGAATAACAAGTGGATTTTGTTGACGATGAATCTCATATACAAATGGTTTTTGACAATAGAGAACCTTCCAAGGTAAATTAAAGAAAACATTTTCTGAAAATTGTCAACACGTCTTTATTTATAAACTTTTATGCTTCTCCTTTTGTACCTGCATTAAAACTCTATTACTAAAACTTTATAGTTAGTCATTGTCTATAACTAAAACTCTATAGCTAGTCATTGTTTATAACTAAGACTCTTTGACACATACTTAGTACATGATCATTTTAGTTTGACATATTCTAACACTCCCCTTAACTAAATTGAGATGGGATTCCTAAGAGATCTATGGGCACTTCTCCTCAGTATAATCATCTTGAGATTTTGTAGCTTATCTGTAATCAACACTATTCTAGAGTGGTTCGAGCTCACCCCAAAACATCTGATGAAGTGGTTTTGGTTCACCATGAACCACCACACGAATTGACTGACCACAAACCCACAAACCTTCATATGTAAACTAATGTACACATTTTAAAAAAAAATTAAGCACTTTGGACTTTATTTATAAACTTTTATGCTTTCCCTTTTGTACCTACATTAAAATGTATTATTGAGATCATATACAAAATGATCCATCTACCAAGATACACGAGTAACTAGCCCAAACGTTTTCTACCACATGATTCATCAATATGTTATTAATGAATAAACTACACTAAATTTTCATTTAGATTACAATATATTGAATTTTATTTGCACAATGCTAAAGGATTTGTACCAATGTTAAAACAAATTGGACTTCAACTTCAAGCCATACTTGACAACCATTTCTTTATTGGCTGCCATGAATTTGCAGAAAAGATCTCATCTCATCTCATGTTCATTTCTTGCACCCCTGTGCATCCCATATGCAGACAACATTTGGAATATGAGCAAAGTCTGCAATCACCTCTAACAAGAATTGGTGGCATGACTCTTTATGTACTCCTCTCCTTGGCAATCTTCACACTTGCATATTTTCATCTTTTGATCTTCTAATTAAGTGACATATATGCAGTTATTAAACTGGTCACGCATGTTTTTTTACATGAAAATTTCAGCACAATCCTCAGTGGCCAAATGACAACTCGCTATCAGAACTCTCACAATAATTAAGTATTCATAACACGTACAATTGTATGGTGCACACAACAGATACTCAACTGAATTTCATACAATCACCTTTAATGCTCCACGTACAAAAGCATTAAATTC
This sequence comes from Cryptomeria japonica, assembly GCF_030272615.1. NCBI lineage: Eukaryota > Viridiplantae > Streptophyta > Pinopsida > Cupressales > Cupressaceae > Cryptomeria > Cryptomeria japonica. The sequence continues at coordinate 49,395,779 of NC_081408.1, read as the reverse complement.
ATAATGTAGAAATTAGACACCAACCAAACTTTTTGGAAGCTAAGAAACTCCCATGACCCTTCAAATATAGCCCCAAGTAGTAGACTTAAAACAAAAAAGCATTACATAGGCTGTATTAAAATCTTAGGGCACTGACCGAACAAGAGAAAGGTAGTGTATGTATACTTTCTCTTGTATTCCACACAGGAAGCGGCTTAGGATCAGTCTAATTAGTTTTGAACGACGGATCTACAGTGAATCGTTTTTTATAACAAAAACTCTGACATATTAGTAACACAAGATCAACTAGTATGACTTACTCTAACACTATAATTATATATTGTTAGAAAGGAACTTTACAACAGAAAAGGAATGAAAGAAATAATTTGAATACTTTGGTTTCTTCATAAGGAATCTTGTGAAAGTTTCCAGTGGCTCATCTGGAGCATGAACCCCCACAAAATAACAACAGAGAACAAGTATCTATAAACAAAATCAAATCTTTAGCTGCAATATAACTATAAGAATAAAAAATTAATTATGCTACGAGTTTCCAATCTACCCTTTATGATTTTAGATAAAGATGGAAGGAAACAATGTGAAAAAACCTAGTTGTGTTGCAGTTATAATGACTCTAGTAGAAATGTTTACAAAATATGCAAGTGTAAATAAAGTAGACAAATTGCTCAAGTGAAATGGATTGTTGAAAAGGATTGCAAATTTATAGTCGATAGGCATGCATTCAGTAGAAAAGTAAGGTAATAAATAAATTTTCATTTTTTTGAATAGCAACTATAAAAAACCAAAATATACATATTGCTACAAATTAGGTCCCATGTTGACAGGATAATGTAATGCAAGAATTTAAATAGTAACAGCAGATTTGTCCCACCCCTCTCAAAGCCAATCAAATAGAATTCTTATATTAAAGATATGGAGTTAGCTCAAGTTTGACTTGAGAATTCTTCATTAACTTATAATTGTCTCTAAGAAAGCCTGCATGTAAGGATTCCTCGTAATATTCATAATGGTGTTTATTATACTCCAGCAGAAAATTACAGAATGAATGAATCACATACAGAGGAGGTAATGAAGTATGTTGCTTATCAATTTTGAAAAAAATAAAAAATTTAAAGCTTAAAAGCAATTTGGTGCTGCTATTGCCTGATTATAACCAGATAGATTTCCAGTTTTTAATAACAGAACGTATATATGTAAATTTGGTCCATGTTGAGAGGATAATGAAATGCAAGAATTTAAACAGAACGGCAGATTTGTCCTACTTCTCTCAAATCTCAAATTCAATTTCAGTTCTTATAAACATATGGAATTGGCTCAAGTTTGACCTGAAACTTCTTCATCAACTTATCTACAGTCATTGTTTATAGCTAAAATTCTTGACAACCAGTTTGACTTACTCTAACACTATATGCACATAAATTTTTAGAAATAAACTTTACAACCGAAAAGTAATTAAAAAAACGATTTGAAAGAGAAGTAAATAAATTTGAATACTTGGGTTTCTTCATAAAAGAAACCAGTTAATGTTTCCAGTGGCTCATCTGGAGCATGATCCCCACAAAATAACAGAGAACAAGTATCTATAAACAAAATTAAATCTTTAATTGCAATATAACTATAAGAATAACAATTTAATTATGCTACGATTTCCAATCTACCCTTTATGATTTTAGATAAGGTGAAGGAAACAAGGTGAAAAAACCTAGATGTTGTTGCAGTTATAATGTCTGTAGTAGAAATATTTACAAAATATGCAAGTAGACAAATTCCTCGAGTGAATTGGATTGTTGAAAAGGATTGAAAATCTTTTCTACAAAAGAGATCATGGGAAATTTATAGTCAATAGGCATGCATACGATTTGGTAAAGCATAGAAATGGTAGGAAAATATGATGCTACGCACTCAGTAGAAAAGTAGCGCAACAGATAAATTTTCAATTTTTTAATAGCAACTAGGAAAACCAAAATATATATTGCTACAAATTAGGTCCATGTTGACAGGATAATGAAATGCAAGAATTTAAATAGTAACAGCGGATTTGTCCAACCTCTCTCAGAGATCAAATCAAATTTGACTTGACAATTCTTAATTTATTTATAACTGTCTAAATTACAGACTGAATCAAATATAGAGGAGGTAATGAAGTAAGACATTATAGGAATAATATGTTGCTTATCAATAGTGCAAAAAATAAATTTAAGACAGTTATATTTATAGCAAAGGAACTATATATTCTTTTAAGGATCGTAATAAAATTTATTCATTACAATAAAAAATTCCATGTCTATCACTGCATCTCAAAAACTTACAACATGTCCAGATTAAGGCTAAAGCCAATTAAAAGTATGCCTCAGGGGCATTGAGAACATTTAAAGGGCATGGAGAATGTTGCGCTTACATCTTGTCCGCGACTCTTGAAAACGGTTGTGTTTTCCTCCAGCATCAACATGGTTTGGTATACATGATCTTTATCACTAAATGTAGGTATCATCCAAATACAATCTTTGGATGAACCGAGTCGACTGAAGACAAAATCTTTTTCACAAAGGAGTTCACCAAAGGTTAATCTGTCTAGGTTCCATCTGCAGACAGAAACCACTCGCCATTGAGAAGAAGCCTCATCCAATTCAAATATTGACTGAAAACTCCTCCCAATGGGTGGTTTACATACTGCTACTTTAACATTTTTTCCCATGACAAATCCTTTCAATCCTTCGCCATATTTTTCCTTTGCATGAAAAATTTCTCCACATAGATTATAAGAAGGTAGAGCTTGCGCCTGCAATGGAAAGCAGTAAACTGTTTGGCTGCCCACCGTTTTGTAGGCAGTAAAATCATTAAAAAATCTAGGTCCTCCTTCCACAACTTTAATTTCCCAAGAAGATGTAGTAGATCTGAATATCGAAAGATCCACAGTTTGATTAGTACCTCCTCCAAAAACAATCACCTCATAAGTCTTGGTTTGTTGAGTCAACAATAAGATCAAATGCGGTTGGTTTTCTCCTCGGATCAGGTAGTTGTCGAACTTCCATTGTTAATAGATTGACAACTTGAAACAGTCCTTTAGTTTTATGCTCATAAAGCAAAAGCCCACCGCTTGCAGCTTTGAGAAGCCAAGAGGAAGAATCAAACATCTTCTTTTTGAACAGTCCACTGGGATTAAAGATCAGAACTCCATCATCACGGTCATCCATAAAAAGCCACTACTCGCTATTCTTCTCATCCCGCAGCTTGTGAAAGTGGGGAGAAGACCAAACAATGTTTTGCCATGAATGACAAACACTCTGAGCCTTTAAAACATTAGAAAGAGGCAACCTGGATAAGATCTCAATTGTGATTTCTTCTGGAAGATTTGTCTTCTCCTTTGTGGCATTTGAATTTTGAACTATCTGGGTTTTCTGCAAAGTCGTTAAAACATTAATTAAATGTAAGAATCTAACCCTAATCTTAAATTTATCTATACCTCAGTGGTAATCCTAACCCTAATCGTAATTCAACTTTAATCTAACTTACTGTAACTCTTATTAATTTCTAACCCAAATTGAATCTTAAGATAGGGGAATAGCATGAGTTATGAGTTACTACCCATGTTTCAATTACCCTTCACTCCTTGTTCACCCAACCTCTCAATTGTTATCCTTCAGAAACCAAAAAGATAATAACTAAAAACCTATTAATAAATTTTACATTTACCAATAGTCATCCACCTTTTCTTGGATAGTTAGAATTTTTAGACTCTAACTCTAAAAGTTGTTCAACTTTATTGGTATTTGTAGAGCACAACTACTAGAAAAATTGTGCATATATACTAACCATTTTTGAAATGGTTGTAGTTCATAGTTATTGGACATCATTAAGTAAGTATTGGGCTACACACTGAGTTAACACAGTCGGGGACTCGAACTCAAGACCATGGGGAGCATACCCACGCCTTAAGTTGCGATCCACGACCAGGTGAGCTAGGGCCGAAGCCCTTCACACTTTAAAATTTCAAGATTCTAACCCTAACATAAACTCTATGCAATCCTCAATCTTAACCCTAACCCTAATCTTAATTCAAATTTTATCTATTCACTCTAACTCTTATTAAATCTTAACCTAAATCAAACCCTATAATAGTGATTGGTTTTATTTATCATAGTTCCAATAATGCTTAAGATTTTATTAAGAGTATGAATTAATTTAATTTTATATTATATTAAAATTATTTCTAATTTCAAAAAAATATTATAAGTTTGTAAGTAATATATATTCCTAATAATATTATATTAATTATACAATACATGGAAAAACCCCTTTAATGTAACTCACATTTATTATTTTAAAATAAAAATAATTTATTAAATATTATAATATAATATTAAATTATATTGTAATTATCATCTTAATCCCACTTAATTATAATTATATAATAATTTTTAATTCTAATATTAAATTTATATTGTATTATATTATATTTGAATAGATGTAAATATTGAAGATATATAAAATAAAAGCTAAATGCAATACAAAAATACACACATGATACCTTCACCGAAAATATTTCTTTATCATTGGATTGAGTTGAAATACAATGCATCCAAGATCCATTTGTTTTTTCGTTTCCTATGAATCCAATAGCATTTTTTGGTTTCTTATGAATCGAACAACATAATGAGAAATCAAATTGATAGAATAAGGATTTGATGAGACATGGTAATAAATGATTAGATACAAATTATTGGACAACCTAACCTTATGATGGAAGGAGATTATAAAAATGGAATGAATTGCCTTTATTTTATTAAATTCCAAAGAGGCAAAATGAAGGGCTAAAATACTTTGGTAAGGGATAAATATGATTAAATATGGTCTAGGGTTAAGCTCAAAGTTGTAGGTAGTCAATGTCAGACGATGGAAAAGGGATAGGATTAGGTGCTCCATTAGGGAAATATTCTTATGTGAATGGCTAAGATTAAGAGGCTTAATTTTAAATGAATAAATGAGATGAAAAGTTAGTTTGTTCTTTTGAAATGTGTAGATTTAAAGAATCTAGACAAGTCTTAGTTAGACATGTCAAAGAGACACTTATGACACAATAGAAAATCTAGATAGTGATTCATATAATCAAGATTAAAGCTACGATTTAATGGATGAGGATAGTGAGATAAAGTATTTCATTGATAAGGATAAAGAGATAAAGATGAATTTTGAAATTAATTAAATAAATAATATAGTTAGTTTGTCAATAGGATCAAGTGATTAAAAAATAATTAAGTAAATAATAAATATTTATTTAATTAAAGGTAAGATGGAATGGGGTAAAGGATGTAATTAAAAAAATGAATAACAAATATTTATTTAATAAGTGGCTATGATAGGGTAAAATAAATGATTGATATGTACATTAATTAAATAAATAAAGACAACTTATTTAATTAATGACTTAGGATAGGATAAAATTAGTTGTATTTATGCATGGACAATTTTAGTTGTCTACATTTTCCTCCCATTGAGATTATGTTGTGACTAAGTTAATTGACATTATTTTAAAGAAAAATAAAACATAACGGGTAGGAAAGGAATAATGACTAATGGCATAATGCCCCAACTATTTGAAGGATAGGATTTAGCAATGTCCCCTTAATAGGACGTGGGTTTGAATAACACATGTGGGTTATAGATGGATAGGGAAAATGGATGATCATCATTCTAGAATGGTATAATTAATCAAAATTTGATATTGTACTTGATAGTATTGATATTGTAGAAGAATAAAAGGAAGGCCAAACTCCAATATTTTCCAACCAAATTCCAAAATGCAATAATTTTTTAGCCAAAAGAACCTCTCAAAAATCTCAAACCTCCTTATTAATAAAAAATCAACATCATATACATTGCGTATAACATAAAATAATTAACAAAGTGAAAGAGAGTTGTGACATCACACCTAGCTGATAAATGAGTGGTATAATATCTTATTTTTCATGAATACAATTGCCACAACCTTAACATCCACAATAATATCATCATATCTCATAAAGCATATACCTAGCTCATAAATGAGTGGTATAATATCCTCTTTTTCATGGATACAACAATAATACAATCATCACAACCATAATATCCCTAATAATATCATCATATCTCATAAAGCATGAAGTAGGATTAACATATAACATGATCTCATCATAGGCAGATATAAATCTCCACAATACTTAATGAGTACACAAATATCCAACATATGTTCAATCATAATATAAAAGTCCTGAATGTATCATTATCCATATAAACCATAATGTATCATATATTAATATGAAATATCAAGCATCATCTATAAGCATCGAAATATAAATAGATCCATAATCATCCATCAAAACATCATAAAAGAGTCTAGACTAAGTCTATAAAGTCTACCAATGCATTTAAGAGATAAGATGAATCAGGGAGGGGCACTACATTATCCCCACCCACTATATTTTAATTTTCTCTGAAATGACGTTACATAGACATCTATAATTTTCCCTTGCCTACAGCCCACTAATTTTAGCCTACTTTAACCCACCCACTAAATCACATTCCAATTTTTGTTAACTAAATAAATATTTATTACTTATGTAATTATTTTACCTTTATCTTCTCCCCTTAATTAAAAATAGATATATATTTTTTAACTTAATTTTATAAATTTCTAATAGTCTTAATTAAAAAATATAATTATTATTTTTATTATCTTATTAAATAAAAAATTATTTATTTATTTATTTGTTTAATTAGCTTCACGAATGCTTAATTTATTTTTATTCTTGTCTATTCAATCTTAGTCTCTCATCTGGCTTATATAGATCATAGTACAAGTGTCTCATCTTATCTCTTAATCCTAATCTTTGGTTCTCTATTTGAGAATTCTTTTTAAGGAGGTCTCCCATCCCATTTAGGGGGGAACTAATCTTTAGTTATTGTTATGTTGTTCATTTTATTATCTAATCATCTTGATCATGCCATGAAGTTGCGGAAATCTTGAGCAATCACATCCAATCTATCAACGCAAATACTTCATTTGATCTTATTGAGGTTTGCATGTATTGGTTTTATTTAATCTATATTTTATGCATATTTAATTTACATCATTTTTATGAATACAAAAATTTCAATCTATCAACACCAATACTTCATTTGATCTTATTGTGGCTTGCATGTATTTGGTTTTATTTAATATATATTTTATGCATATTTCATTTATATCATTTTTATGCATACTAAAAAAATTATTAATAATGCTAATTCCAAATTTATAGACACTTTAGATGAATAAAATGAATAATATTATCTTAAGGTTCAATTTGGGTTAGGATTAAATAAGAATTACAATGAGAAAGATTAAATTTGAATTTAGTTAAGGTTAGGGTTAAGATTAAGGATTGCATATAGATAAGGTTAGGATCAGACTCTTGACATCCCATGAAATTGTGATTTGAGAGAGAGAAACTTTAATCTGAAGAAACTCAAAAAGAATAAAATAAATAACACTATTTTTTAAGGTTCAATTTGGATCAGGATTTGATAAGAGTTACCGTGAGTAAGATTAAATTTGAATAAAGATCAAAATTAGGGTTAAGATTGAAGATTGCATAGCTCTAAGGTTAGGGTTAGACTCGTGAGAAAATTTTATTTGAAGAGAATCCAAAAAGAAAAACGCAAATGCTACAAGAAAGTCAGAGTAGAAGACAAGGATCTTATTTTCGCCTTCTTCCCGAGGAAATCACCATTGAAGTTTTGTCCAGGCTGCCTCTTCCTAATGTTTTTCAAGCTCGGAGTGTTTTTAATTCATGACGAAACATCGTTTTCTCTTCTCCCCACTTTAACAAGCCGTGGGATGAGAAGAATAGTGAACAGTGGCTTTTTATGGATGACCGTCATGGTGGGGTTGAGATCTTTAATCCGAGTGGAGAGTTCAAAAAGAAGATGTTCGATTCTTCCTTGGCTTCTCAAAGCTGCATGTGGGAGTCTTTTGCTTTACCAGCATAAGACTGAAGGACTGCTTCAAGTTGTCAATCCATTAACAATGGAAGTTCGACAGCTGCCTAATGCGATCATAGGAGAAGAAGGTTATCCATTATCCATTTATCTAAAGAAAAAGATATCTTTCATTGATCTTATTGTTGACTCACCAGTCAAGAGTTACCAGATGATTTGTGTGACTTCTAATTTAGAGATTTTGATGTACAGATTTGCTACATCTTCTTGGGAAACCAAAAGGGTTAAAAACTCAATAAGAACTAGAAGGTTTACAACATTAGCTCCTTACAATCTGAAAGATCTGGCGGAGGACAAAGATATTATAGGGGCAATATGGACTCCACCCTATGGCAGGATACTTCTAATTTTTTGTGAGTTCGACGAGCCTTCTTATCAATGGAAAGTGGCGTGTTTTTGTAGATTAAATTCAAAATGTGAAAGTTTTGGTGAACTCCTTTATGAAAGAGATCATGTCATGAGTTGGAGTGGTGGATCCCAGGCTGGTCTTTGGATGAAATCTGGATTTACTGCTGAAGAAATAAAACAAATCAGGTTGATGCTCCAGCAGCAGAAAGCTATTTTCAATGGCTACAACCTTGGGTCAATTTCGGTCTACAACAATGCATCTGATGTGTATATACAATATTTTTTCTTATACTTATTTTTGTTGGTTTCACACTTTTGTTGTTCCTCTTTATCTTGTTTTTTATTTATTTATGTAAATAAACTAAGATTCGTAGAAAGTTCTGATACCATGTAAATTTCTAAATCTAAGAAACTCAAATGTTCAAATAAATCTAAGATTGCAATTCAATTGTCAATCAATGGTAATAACAGAAAAAAATAAAATGGAAACATACACACAATTGAAAGACATGCAACATTCTTAGTTGTATTCTATTAATTTTGAAAAAGATAAATTACAAATAAACTAAAAACTCAAAAAAATAACTAAATACAAATTGTTTACAATGTTCCCAACATTCTAAAGCTACTCCCAAAAACTAGAAGACCTTGAGCTACACTTAGGTCACTAACTAACTGCTCACTTGGTGTTGCACACACTTGAAACAATCACTACTGTTATCAACTCTAAATCGCGTAGAAAACAAAAACATTCCTTCTACTACATTCAAAACAATCTTCAACAAATTGACTGATTTTCTATTGTCCTCATCAATTTCCCCCTCGAATTTTCAAATTTAAAATTACCTATCACATTAATTTCTACTAGATGTTGTTGCTGCAATGCCATGGGTAACTTGGAGTGGAGATCCCAATGTTTGCACAAATCTTTCAGCATGTATCTTGCCACAGTTTGCTTAGGTTTCATTTACTCCTACATGATATGGAGTATAGTGTATAAAGGCAAGCTCACATAACTTGAATTTCCAATAATTTAGTTGACTATTGTAGGATTGTGTTACTTAGCATTTTTAAGCAAATTGTTTGCTACCTTCTTTTATCCTTTTAAAAGAAAGTATAAATTTCTAAGAATTATTGAGCCAATATCATTATAGTTGGTAAGTACTCTATTAACACAATAACAAATCTATTAACAGGTTCTTGGGTTTCCCTACTACCGTGATCTATATTTCAATTGAAAATGTTTGGCATCCAACTCCCTTAAACCTTTTCTAAGTCTTGGATATGACTTCCTTCGATGACTTTGTATCCATGTTCTTCATGCAAGTCAACCTATTATGATCTAGGATCTTCCTGCAACTTTAACCATGGCAGCACACGTTCTATCTTGAAAATATCTTATGATCTCATCAACCTCTCTTCATATCAATTGGATTATCTCATTGCTTGAGAAATGTTTTTTATTTTACTAGACTGTGAATGAATGAATGAATGAATTTTAATGATGTCCACGAGACCCAGCAGTCTAAGGGACCAATAACCAAAATTAGCCCATGTTCAAGTTCCTTTCCATGTTGTTTCTTATGTTATGAATCTAGAATAAGAAACTCATTGTTTTGTGAAGCCTTGTCTCTTCAAAAAATTCACTCAAATTGTCCATCTTTAACTCCTCCTCAAACTGACTGTGAAGATCCTCATATTCTACACACTCCTTGATGAGATGCCATTGTTTTTCCACCTCTTTCTTGCTGCAAAAAATGTGCATCCTCTCTTCCAACTCTTCTTTGGGAACCTTCCACCTACCAATTTCACATATTAAATGATGAGAACCAGTTCTCAATTGACCAAATAAAAATTTGGCCTTTCTCTTGATATAGTTTGTTTTTTTCTTATCTAACTATTTTGTCTACATGGCATTCTTGAATTTTTCTAGTACCCACTTTTTAATCTCCTCTTTAGTGCCAGGACATTCATGTAGATATATGTCTCACTTGTTCATCCACTTGTTGTTTTGTTTCTTCCACGTCTTCTCTCTTTGGCTTAGCTCCTCTTCAACAATCATTTTGGGCCAATCAGACTTATCCATATTTTCAATCTTTTTTAAGTAACATAACAACCGAATTACAGTTGCGGCCTCAATTGAAAACATACCAACGTTTCTAAAAGAAATCTCATAAGATATCCTTGATTTGACTTTGAGACTGTGAATCTCTTTGAGTCTTCTTCTCTTCAACTGCACCTTTTTTTTTCGAGGTGACTTCTACATTTATAGTAGCTTTGACTTCGTTGACTTCAAAATACTTCTGCATTGATTGTAGGTTTCTCTTGCCGAATGACTACCTGTATATATTTCCTCCTACTTAGCTTTTTCAGCGGCTGGCTTCTCCAAATCAATGCCTAAATAATCTGCAACTTTCAAGTGGCAACATTTTTATGACTGGGATATCTTTGTTTCAAAGACTGGTGTGATCTTCAAAATCTTTGCAAATTTTCCTTGCCTTTAGACCACCTACATAGGCGGTGGCTTTACAGCTTGTGTGATCGTCTAATAAACATTGACAATTACTACTTCTTTTGACCAAACTGTGACAACCCTTACTTTATGACTGTCAAGTTTTCTTTAATCTCTGCGATATATGAACTGCGAATCTCTCTTTCTTCTAGCAGTAATAGCTTCATCTTGAAGTTGAAACACAACGATATGCTAATTCTATCATCCTCCTCTCTAACTTCTCTGGCAAATATAGCAATCTTTCTCAGTTGCAAACTCTTTGACTGGGTGCACTTCAATGACCATGCGGAGTTCAGTCTCAAAGAATTGATTAAAAATGCAACCCTTTCCTGGGTTGCATCTTTCTTTGTGATTTCTGATTACTAAACAAGCGAATACCTTTAATTTGGGTGGCTACATAAACCATCCATCACTATTTCCAACAATCCCTAAATTCAATTTGGAGCAGCGACAAACAGAAGACGATCTCCTTTGATGATATTTAATGCACAGATGATCTACTTGGCTCTGATATCGATTGACAATTTAAAAAACATAGAAATTGATTGCTGCAGCAATAAACACACAATATCTTTGTTGATTCAGACTAATTATGATCTTTATACATTCAGATTGCTTTTAAAACTTCTTATCACATAATCAAGGATCAGCTGATCAAAAATCAGAGATTTACCTCGCTAAATAGAAATCTTAAATACATCAAAAGAGAGATAAAAATAAAAGTAGATCCTATACATATTTATGCAAAACACAAACTCTCAGAAGATACATGCTGCATATTCTATATTTTAAAATAATATTTTTATATTCATGCAAGACTGCACAAAACTACAACATTTTTCATGCATGTGGGAGGAATTACTGTGCTATAAGGAACCTACTTAAAAAACGTTCTCTCCATTTGGACAATTATACTTTATTTATTTTCCCATAAATTGCTTCTTGTTTGTTTGACATAAACATGTATCGATCTCAAATGGCCTCTCTACATCATATCTTACAATAACTGCCTTTGGGCCTATTAGAGCATCATCTAATGTCACTAATACCATTGTAAGTATAGTAGTGACTACAATTAGGCCTGAATCGCCTGATACTCAATCTCTTTTAAAGAAGGTACCATGTTCTATTTCTTGTGGAAAGTGATGTTGAAGAGATCTTCCAGTTCCACCATCTACCAAATTGACATTCACCATGTATCATGGTGCTGCAATTCGTTGACTACCACGCTCAGTTCTATTTTTAGACTGTTAGTTTAGATTCAGATTGCATTTCAATAACTGTTAGCAGACTCAGTTATGCAGGTTTATCTGCCAGTTTCAAAAAGCATGAAATCAATGATAAATGTATGGACCAAAAAGGTCTACTTTCAATCTAAATACTTTCAATCTATTTTTAGGGATCATTTTCTCTATGTAGAGATCATCCTGTTGTTGAGTTTGTTAAGATTGTGACAAGAGAAATAACTCTAACAAGGCAAGATGTAATGTTGTAATCCCATTGAATCAATAAAAGATTTTATTTGTGTAGGTTAAGAGATTTTTGTGTGCTTACTCTTTGGTTCGCAATTTGTGATTGGTCTGTGTTTGATATTCTACAATTGCAGCAACTCAATATGAGCTGGAGACAACAGGAAATTTATATGGGTTACATCTTGAGCTAGGTCAAAAACTTTTACAAAAATTGCTTCTTGATTGTTTCGCAGGAAACGTTATCCATGCGTCAAGTTCAAATAGCCTCCTCTCTACATCAAATTTGATTGGACTAAAGCTTGAGCTAGGTCATAAGATTCTAGAGAATCTGGATGAGATAATGCATGCTCTAAAATCAAATTTGACTGGGATAAAGCTTGAGCAAGGTCATAAAATTTTAGAGAATCTGGATGAGATAATGCATACTCTAAGAGAAAAGTCTCCAAAAACCGCCGAGTCCCATCAAATACTTGAAAAGAATGACAAGCTTCTCTGAACATCTTCTCAAGAAGCAACTACATCCTATGAAATTGAGGATGTAGCTGCCCATAATTATGATGTAGACACAGCATTGCATGTTCTAGATAATCCTCTGGTTCCAGAAAAGATGAAAGGCTTTCAATTTAGTTTATTATTGGTGTTGAAAAATTATATTGTGTGAACCTGCCTCCCTGCCATCTTGTAGACAGAACTACCCGGTCAGGAATAGCTAACAGTTAATGTAACCTGGATTGCCTGCAGACATTGGGATTGCTCGCTCCCACTTGCTCCCGACGTGCACCAGGAGAAACAGCTCTTTTGCCAGTGAATTAAATTGGGGTAGGTGGTTTTGAATTCAAATTTTAAATGGGAAACTGAGTTGGACAGCAGAGACAAAAGGGAAGAACATTCCTAGTAGTTACAAATTAAATAGTAACAGCAGATTTCTCCCACCCCTCTCAAATCAAATTAAATAGAGTTCTCATATTAAACATATGGAGTTGGCTCAAGTTTGACTTCAGAATTCTTCATTAACTTATAACTGTCTCTAAGAAACCCTGCATGTAAGGATTCCTTGTAATATTCCCAACGGTGTTCATTATATTCCAGCATATAACTACAGAATGAATCACATACAGAGGAGGTAATGAAGTAACATGTTCAAGAAATAATATGTTGCTTATCAATTCTGAAAAAAAATAACTTTAAAGCTTAAAACCAATTTGGTGTTCCTATATATAACCAAGCTTGATAGAAATCTGGTTTTTTTTAATAGAAAATATATATATAAATTAGGTCCATGTTGAAAGGATAATGAAATGCAAGAATTAAAATAGAACAGCAGATATGTCCTACTTCTCTTAAATCAAATGCAGTTCTCATATTAAACATAAGAAATTGGCTAAAGTTTGACTTGAAGAATTCTTCATTAACTTATAATTGTCTCTAAGAAAGCCTGCATATAAGAATTCCTTGTAATATTCCAAATGGTGTTCATTATACTCCAGCAGAAAATCACAGACTGAATCAATATAGAGGAGGTAATGAATTAACACATTAAAGGAATAATATTTTGCTTATTAATTCTGAAAAAAAAAAGAAAAATTAAAACCAATTTGGTGTTCGTATTGCCACATCTGTGTACTGTAAGATATTAGTACCACAGAATTTTATAATTGATATAATTATTTGGTGTTCGTATTAGGTTTAACCTGAATTAAATTATCTTATTTTTCATAAAACTTACTGTAAAATTCAACTGTCATCCCAAATCTATATCTTTAATTTTTTACCTCCCGATTCATTCCATGCGCTGGAAAAGACAAAAAAAACCTTGTTTTCAAACTCTACTCAAACCCGGAATTAATCTTTCACTACTGAACTAAAATATCTAAGAACAACCCTATTTTCGTTTGTTTTGTTTGGTTTATCCCTGTATGCGCCTCTGGACCTAATTACATAGTTATAAAAAAAAATAATGCTTTTACAATCATATTTATAGCAAAGGAACTATAGATCTTAAGGATTACAATAAAATTTATTCATTACAATAAAAAATTCCATGTCTATCACTGCATCTCAAAAACTTAAAGCATGTCCAGATTAAAGCTAAAGCCAATTAAAAGCATGCCTCAGGGGCATTGTGAAAATTTTAAGGGCATGGGGAAAGTTACGCTTAAATCTTTTCCGTGGCTCTTGAAAATATCTGTGTCCTCCTCCAGCATCAACATGGTTTGGTATACATCTTTATCACTAAATGCAGGTATTATCCAAATACAGTCCTTGGATGCACTGAGGCAACTAAAGACAAAATCTTTTTCACAAAGGAGTTCACCAAAGGGTAATGGGTCATCTAGGTTCCATCTGCAGACAGACACCAATCGCCATTGAGAAGAAGCCTCATCCAATTCAAATATTATTTCAAAACTCCTCCCAATGGGTGGTTTAAATATTGCTACTTTAACATTTGTTCCCATTACAAATCCTTTCAATCCTTCGCCATATTTTTCATTTGCATGAACAATTTCTCCACATAGATTGTAAGAAGGTAGATCTTGCCCCTGCAATGGAAAGCAGTAAACTGTTTGGTTGCCCACTGTTTTGTAGGGAGAAAAATCATTAAAAAATCTAGGTACAATTTCCACAACTTTAATTTCCCAAGAAGATGTAATAGATCTGAATATCGAAAGATCCGCAGTTAGATTGGTACCGCTTCCAAAAACAATCACCTCATAAGTCTTGGTTGTTGAGTCAACAACAAGATCAACTGCGACTAGTGTTATCCTCGGATCAGGTAGCTGTCGAGCTTCCATTGTTAATGGATTGACAACTTGAAGCAGTTCTTCAGTTTTATGCTTGTAAAGCAAAAGACCACCGCTTGCAGCTTTGAGAAGCCAAGAGGAAGAATCAAACATCTTCTTTTTGGACTGTCCACTGGGATTAAAGATCTGAACTCCACCATCACGGTCATCCATAAAAAGCCACTGCTCACTATTCTTCTCATCCCACAGCTTGTGAAAGTGGGGAGAAGAGCAAACAATGTTTTGCCATGAATGACAAACACTCCGAGCCTTTAAAACATTAGAAAAAGGCAACCTGGACAAGATCTCAATTGTGATTTCTTCTGGAAGAAGCTGAAAACAATTTCCTTGTCTTCTCCTTTGTGGCATTTGCATTTTTCTTTCTGGGTTTTCTGCAAAGTCGTTAAAACATAATATAATTAAATGTCAAGAGTCTAACCCTAACCTTAAATTTATATATTCCCCATTCTTAACTCTTAACCCTAACCCTAATCTTAATTCAACTTTAATCTAACTCACTGTAACTCTTATTAATTTCTAATCCTAATTGAATCTTAAGATAAGGGAATAGCATGAGTTATGAGTTACTACCCATGTTCCCATTATCCTTGCTCCTTGTTCACCCAACCTTCCAATTGCTATTTTTAAAGAAACCGAAAAGATAATAATTAAAAACCCATTAATAAATTTTACATTTACCAATAGTCATCCACCTTATCCCCGATAGTTAGAATTTTTAGACTTTAACTCTAGAAGTTGTGTAGCTTTATTGGTACCTATAGAGAAAAACTACTACAATATTTGTGCATAAATAGTAACCATTTTTGGAATGATTGTAGTGCATAGTTATTGGACATCATTAAGTAAGTATTGGGCCACACTTTAAAATTTCAAGGTTCTAACCCTAGCCTAAACTCTATGCAATCCTCAATCTTAACCCTAACCCTAATCTTAATTCAAATTTAATCTACTCACTCTAACTCTTATTAAATCCTATCCTAAATTAAACCGTATGATAGTGATTGGTTTTATTTATCATAGTTTCAATAATGCTTAAGATTTTATTAAGAGTACAAATTAATTTAATTTTATATGATATATAAAATCATTAATAGTTATTTACCGAGGAAAAAAATTTATTAATAGTTATTTTATACTTATAGTGAAAGCTTTAATAATAGTCAAGTAAAAAATGGTACAGGATGGAAAAGAGATATGATTAGGTGATGTATTAGGGAAATAATCTTATGTTAAGTAAAAAATGGTACAGGATGGAAAAGAGATATGATTAGGTGATGTATTAGGGAAATAATCTTATGTTAATGGCTAGGATTAAGAGGCTTCCAAAAATGAATAAATGGGATGAAAAGTTAGTTTGTTTTTTGGGAAATATGTAGGTTTCAAGAATCCAGACAAATCTTAGTTAGACATGTTAAAGAGACATTTGTGACACAATGGAAAATCTGGATTGTGATCCATGTGAACCAGATTAAAGCTAGGATTTAATGGATGAGGATAGTGAGATAAATTATTTAATGGATAAGCATAAAGAGTTAAAGGTGAATTTTAAAATTTATTAAATAAATAATATAGTTAGTTAGTCAATAGGGTCAAGTGATTAAAAAATAATTAAATAAATAATAAATATTTATTTAATTAAATATAAGGTTAGAATGGGGCAAAGGATGTAATTAAATAAATGAATAAGAAATATTTATTTAATTAGTGGCTATGATAGGATAAAATAAATGATGGATATGTACATTAATTAAATAAATAAAGACAACTTATTTAATTAATAACTTAGGATAGGATAAAATTAGGTGTAGCTATGCATGGACAATTTTAGGTGTCTACATTTTTCCACCCATTGAGATGATGTTGTGACTAAGTTAATTGACACTATTTTAAAGAAGAAGAAAAATGTAATGGGTGGGAAAAGGAATAATAACTAATGGCATGATGCTCCAATTATTTAAAGGATAGGAGTTAGCAATGTCCCCTTAATAGGACGTGGGTTTGAATAACACATTTAGGTTATAGATGGACAGGGAAAATGGATTATCATCATGCTACAATGGTATAATTAATCCAGATTTGATATTGTACTTGATAGTATGCACCAATGTATAAGGAACTAGGGTGACAATGTGGCAAGTACATGCTCAAAAAGGTTAAATGCAAACATATATCTTATAACAACATAATATATAATACCATGATGTTATTGTGAAAATAATATGTACAGGCAATGATAGATTAAGAGAATGATAACATATACACGAGGAACAAGAAAGTGTACACAAAAATCTGAAAAAAAGGACTATGCTCCAAGTCAATTTGAAAACCACTTAATTGTATGATGATGATGAGAATATAAAAGTTAACGATAAGAAAAATGCATACCCCTAGGATTGTGTTTTTAATGGTAAGAACAAAAATTATATTAGGAAGGTGGACCAAAATATATGGATTGCTTAAGGATTGTGTGCATGAGCATTGAAAATTGTGCTATAATAGAGAATGAAAATTAGAAGTATTCTCAAAGATATTGGGAGAGTGGTGGTAAAGTGGATAGAATGGATACAAAAATGGAGAGATAAGGATTTATTAAAATGATTAGAGTAAAGGAAGATGATGAATGGGATTAAAAATGTATGAATAAGTAGATGAAATTATTGGAAAGATCAATATTTGCACACACCTTGAGGGTCGATGGAGTTGTGAAGAGGTGGATTGTGAATTTGAAAGTGAGGATGGATTGGATGGGGTGATGTTGAGGGATTAATATTAATGCAGTAGATTACATAAAGAAGGGTAATTTGGGATAATTTTGGATGGTGGAATACTTTTGGATAGGTGGATGGAAATATTGACAAGATCAACATTAACACATGTCTTGAGGGGTGGTAGAGTTGTGGAGAAGTGTATTTTGAAGTTGGATATTTAAATGCACAAATGTAGATGCATTTTTTGACATGGGGACCCAAAATGGATGAAGGAGATGATCGAGTATTTTTTGATGGAGTAGATGACTTAGGAATGGACGAAGCTTTTAGATTGGAAAGTTTGAATGCTAGTTTAAATTTTAGTTTGATATGCATATCTTCTTTGAGTAGTTTGGGAATCCACATTGTTTTTCTTTTATTTTTTTCTTCATGGGACTTTTTGGCCTTTTGGATATTTATTTTTTATTTTGGATCAATTTTCACTCTTTTTAAGAGTGTATTTTTTATGGGACATAGTGATGCTTGGGTAGATGTGGATTTTTATTTTATTCATTTTATCATTTCCATACAGGTTGCTTCTAAGATCAATGGGCTAAGTACAAGAAGTGGAATGATATGGGGTCCTAAGGATGGGTAAATGTATGTAGGATGTAAATATTTGTTTCTTTTTTATCTTGATTTATGATTGCATAAAATAATTTTGAAATAAGTGTGATAGGTGGTGTAATGTAGGGACCCAATATGAACGGAAGGGATAAACGACGTGACATGTGTCAAGAACTCAAAGGCTAAAATTATAAGAAAAAATTTTCAACTAAGCTCACAAACATCTCATGATTGTCACCTATTATTCCTCCACAAAATTTATTTTCTTTGTCCTAAAGTGCTAAAAGTCACCGATTTGTCCTAAAGTGGTAAAAGTCACTGGTTTGTCGAACTTCCTTGTGAAAATGGTGTCATTGTTAATAAATAGCTCCGAAGTCATCAGATTTAGATGGTCAAAACATTCCCAAACTTGACATTGGTTCTAAAGTTCTAAAAATCCCTAACTAATCAATTACCCTCAAAATCTTAATTCTCTGTGCTAGTCACCTTAAGGTGATTCCAAAATTTGTTGATTGCCCAACCAAATTAAAGGGGTCTCAAGTGTCACCTACATTGTTATCGCCTTGGTTTGTGATTCTTTGATCTTCATGAGAAAGGATCAAGAACCCTTTGTAGCCTCCTGATTACATGGAATTTCCCATTTTTTGAGATGTAATTTACTCAAAGATATAAGGGGTGTGTCTCCTTAATGATGGATTAGGTGGCAAAAGCATGTAAAGTTGTTGACATGATTTTTGAAGAACAATTATATTATTTATCACTTCTAAAATTTAAGGAGCCGATAGCTTTATACGTATGTGAAAGGTGGAAAATTTTACAAATCATCCTTTTTTTAAGGATTATCTAGAAAAACAACACGTTGGTAGAATGGTGTGTTTATTTGGGAAGTAGGAACTCAAGAATTTCAATTATTTTTGTTTCAAAATTCCTTGGGTCAGCATTCAATATGGATTATTCTCCCACTTTGAGACAACATGGTGCTTCCTTGTGAAGATTAGTTAACTTCCTATAGTCCAACTTGATTTAAATTAGATTAAAAGGGAGAAGGAAGATATCGTTGCTCAATTGAATTGATTCGTGTGGAGGGAAAAGGCAAATTGCACTGAATACAAAAAGATGACTTCCTTTCTAGAGTGAGAGGAGATGCATGCCAAAGTTCACAACCTGCTCATATAGAGATAAATTGTTGTAGCCAAGAATGCCACACCTGAGGTGAAACAACCCAACGCACTTCCAAGTCAATAGAGTACAAGATGGTTCTCCCAAGGGAAGGTGTCACTCTTGTAATCCAAACCAACCCAATATTGGTTGAAGACCCACAGGAGGACATCCTTTTTGAATCGATTACCTTGGCTTGGGTATGTTAAAGGCATTATGCATAATACCCGAGAGTTATCTTTGTGTTGGAAGAAGAAGAAGAAAAGACTAATAAGCATGATACCCATCTCAAGTTAACACTCTTGACAAAAAGGAACCTTGCACCACATGTCAATTGATAGTTCTCGCCCTCTAGATTTGTGACTAGTTAAAGGTGATAAAATCAGGCTCCTATACGCCATTTTTATTTTTATTTTTAGTAACTATTTAGTTTCTTTGTTGAAGCGATCACCTTCAAAGACCATATTTTTAAAAAGGTGGTTACAAATTATAGACTATTTATGTTACATAGGAAGAAAAAATAAATGAAATTTATTTGGGAGGGGGTGGGTGGCTCACTTCTAGATATTTCTTTTGATAGATATTTTATAAAAGAAATCTAAATACATTTCATATATCAATAACTTTGCATTATGATGGATGAATTAAGTTATTCTTCTTATGTTAAATATTATGCATTTGGGCAATATTTATTTTATCTATTGAATGAAAAATAATATTTGTATGAACCCATTACTATGAAAATTTATCTTTGAATGAATGAAACAATTATGTTGTATCTTTATGAATCTTAATATTTTAGGCAAGGATCTTTGTATTATGTTTGATTATGTTTCTGTTGAATTCATTTTTCTTCCTTCCTTAGAGATTTCCGGCTAAAAGATCTAACTATTTTTTGTCTCTCGTGAAAAGAACACCTCAAAAAGAACCAAATTAGAGAATAAGAGGGAGTTGTAGATTTTCTAAAATTTTAAGTAAAATTCATAATTCAATAGAAATCTCTCCAACTTTGAGATCTTGTTTGGCTCTCTTGTATTGGGTATTTATGAGTCATCTCTAAGTTATTTTCAACCAACATAGACAAACTTGAATCTTTTAGAACCAGGATGTCACTCTAAATCTCTTCCTAGAAACTCATTGGAAATTACCATGACCATGGTGGTTTTCCTCTTGGTCCTTTGGTTTTCACCTCTACAAAAGTCAAATCTAATCGCCTTTATCTTCTTTGCTGAAATCTCCATTTGTGGCTCTTGGATTTATCACCTACACATAGAAAGAAGGGTTAGACTATGTAAAACCCTAGGTTTGAAATTAACCCTTAAATTTAATCAAAATTATACATGTAATACTAAAGTAAATGATGAATGATATACCTCAGATCTTTTGTAATTAATGATGGATGATGATACAATTCTCTTTAGATGTGATAAGAAGTGTTGATAAAATAAAATGACTTGACATAACATGAACATGAATGAATTAATCCAACACATATACTTGCATGAATATTTATGTATATTTGTTGCTCCATTATCCTTGAAGGATATGGTGGGATGAAATATTTCCTTGAATGCTTGAGAATGCTTAATGAAGAATGTTTGTGATGATCAAAATTATGCTAGGAATGCTTAGATTGCTATACAAAAATGAATAAGAATAATGCTCTTATATAGGGTTCCCAAGAAAATTAATTGATTAGGTTGACCTCCAATGGTAAAATTGAGACAAAAAGAACCAAAATCAAGTTTGGGAGGGGAAGTGCACTAACCCATTTAAATTAGGTTCAATTTAAGGAGGATCGGGATGCCCAAGAACCATGGTCTGGGGATCAGGACACTTGGGGCATTATGGTCCACCAAAAATAGGACAAACCACCTAGATATTAGGGTGCACATTCCAAGCCATAGGTTCAATTCTTTGTGCAGACAAATAACATTCAATGTGATGTGAAAAGCTAAAAATTGGACCTAGGAAAGAGCTAAGATTGGACACAATAATGTAGGGACACAAAAGGTGGTGTAAAATATGTAGGGTTAAAATTTATGATGCTTCATTTAGCCTTCAACTTAGCGGGAGTATAATCCTATGCACATACTTGTGATACAATAGAAGAAGGAGAGATAGCTATACATGAGTAACTAGAAGAAAGATCACAAATAGGTAAGACATCAATAAATTAGAGGGAACAAGCCCCCAAGCCTAGGCTCTTAACTAATACAATAATATGCAAATACTCACAAAACATATCAAAAGATAAAAAAATTCAAAAGAAAAACACACAAAAGACATGCAAAAAACCACAAAAGGGGTTAGTAAGTGAAAAACAAAGGCTCCAAGTCAACTAGTTGAAAAGACATCGATAGTCAAAATATCTCAACCATTAATATCATTCTTAGAATTCTATTGCAAGAGCACAAGTGGTCACATGGAATGAGCAAGAGGATGCATCAAGTGATGAACCATGATCCAAGAACTAGAAAGGTATGTTATACTCATAGATTAATTGGTGAGAGAAAAAGGAAAGTACGAATTACATGGGCTACCAAGCTATGTTATTCTAGATTATCCATGAGAGGAAAATATCTTAGAACCAAGATGTCACTCAAAATATCTTCCTAGAAGCTCATTGGAAATTCCCATGACCATGGTGGTTTTACTCTTGGTCCTGTGATTTTCACCTCTTCAAAAGTCAAATTTAATCGTCGTTATCTTCTCTATTGAAATCTCCATTTGTGGCTCTTGGATTTATCACCTACACATAGAAAGAAGGTAAATGATTCTTTTGATAAGGGTTAGACTATGTAAAACCCTAGGTTTGAAATTAACCCTTAAATTTAATCAAAATTGTACATGTAATACTAAAGTAAATGATAAATGATATACCTCATATCTATTGTAATTAACGATGGATGATGATACAATTCTCTTTAGATGTGGTCACAAGTGCTGATAAAATAACATGACTTTACATAACATTAACATGAATGAATTAATCCAACACATATTCTTGCATGAATATTTATGTATATTTGTTTCTCTTTGATCCTTGAAGGATATGGTGGGATGAAATGTTTCCTTGAATGCTTGAGAATGCTTAATGAATAATGTTTGTGATGATCAAAATTATGCTAGGAATTCTTAGATTTCTATATAAAAATGAATAAGAGTAATGCTCTTATATAGGGTTCCCAAGGTAATTAATTGATTAGGTTGACCTCCAATGGTAAAATTGAGACAACAAAAACCAAAATCAAGTTTGAGAGGGGAAGTGCACTAACCTATTTAAATTAGGTTCTATTTAAGGAGGATTGGGATGCCTAAGAACCATGGTCTAGGGATCGGGACACTTTGGCACATTATGATCCACCAAAAATAGGATAAACCACTTGGATATTAGGGTTAGGAATAGGTTCAATCCTTTGTGTAGACAAGTGACATTAAATGTGAGGTGAAAAGCTAAAAAATGGACCTAGGAAAGAGATAAGATAGGACACACTAATGTAGGGACACAAAAGGTGGTGTACAATATGTAGGGTTACAATTTATGATGTTACATTTAGCCTCCAATTTAGCGAGAGTATAATCCTATGCACATACTTGTGGTACAATAACAGAAGGAGAGATAGATATACATGAGTAACTAGGAGAAAGATCACAAATAGGTAAGACATCAATAAATTAGAGGAAACAAGCCCCCAAGCCTAGGATATTAACTCATACAATAATATATGCAAATACACACAAAACATATCAAAAGATAAACAAATTCAAATTCAAAAGACACGCAAAGGATGTGCAAAAAAACACAAAAGGGGTTAGTAAGTGGAAAACAAAGGCTCCAAGTCAACTAGTTGAAGAGACATTGATAGTCAAAATATCTCAACCATTAATATCATTCTTAGAATGCTATTGCAAGAGCACAAGTGGTTGCATGGAATGAGCAATAGGATGCATCAAGTGATGAACCATGATCCAAGAACTAGAAAGGTATGTTATACCCATAGATTCATGGGGGAGAGAAAAAGGAAAGCATGAATTACATGGGCTACCAAGCTATGTTATTCTAGGTTATCCATGGGAGGAAAAAGAAAGAGTGAACATGGATTCCATATGCTAGTAAGTTGGGTTATGCTAGGTCATCCATGGAGACAAAGATTCTCATGGGACAACAAGTTGTAGTATCTTGTGTGATCCACATAGGAAGTAAGAATCAAGTAGCAAGTTATGTTATACCAGATCCAATCATCCTAGAAAGAGAGAAAAGGAAGTCTAAAGGTCTAGAAATTTGTTTTATGCTATTCAAGTCACCCCAAAAAATTGCTAAGGGAAAGGTTGAAAGGTCTAGAAAATCGTTATTCTACTAAACCTATCCAAAAGGGAGAGTTGAAATGTCAAGAAAGTTATATTATGATAGTCAAATCATCATGCTAAATATCATCTAGTTTTAGGAGTTAAACATCTTTTACAAGACTTTGACCTAGTTCCAAGTATGCAACCTGTATAAGACATGTAAAATAAAATGTTTGGTTTTGGGAATGAAACATCTTGTCTAAGCCTTTGGTTTGTTTTCTAGTATGCACATCTTGTTTAAGACATAAGGACAACCAAACAAAACACATTATTTGTAAGGAAATATACAAACTTGAATTAAAAAAGGATAACCAAGAAAGGCAATGTATGTGAGGAAATATGCAACTTGAATTGAACATATGTTAAAAGAAGTCACATGTATGCCCTCCATAAGATATCAACATATCCCTATGTTGATGTATTAAGGAAAAGATGAAAAAATAGGATACATGCCTTCATCACCAAGGATATATACGTTAGGAAACAATGTTGTACATAACTCCAAGATAAAGAAGCATAAATCTTATGAGAAAGGTAAAGATACCTATAAAAGAGATATCTTGTAATAAGTGTAAATGGATCCTATTGAGGGATGCAACGAGGAAGATATACTTACATAAAGATATCAACCTCCAAAATAAGAGGAGATCTTTAATAAGGAAAACATATTTAGATTCTTGCCTGACCCCTAACCCTATGGTACTTTGGACTAGGGGTGAATTCATGATTAAGTTAACTCATGTGTGTGCATGTGTGGTGGTTAAGAACTTTAATTTTTTATCACTAACCCAAATTGATGAATTTTTGGAGTAGTGTGAGATTGATAGGTGATTGCGGGTACTCAAGGTGCAAAGTGAGTGATGAGAGATAGATTGTTGGTAGTACCATGATAGAATATTTACCTTGTCAGTAAGTCTTATCCATGTAGGGTTTGTCTTACCCTAAGGCTCTAGTCATCTATTTAGTCATGAGTGTTATCCATTCTGTTAGACTGGGAGGTGGGGGGACATTGATATTAAACTTGGGCTTTACTAGATAAAAGCATTGAATAATAAATTTGCTAAATAATTAAATGAGTCAATTAGTTTATGTGTAAGTCAACAACAAATATATCAATTATATATGTATATGGCGAAAATGGATAACAATAATAACAATATTGAAAGGCTAAATGAATTCAACCACAAAACCCTAGCCTAACAATCAACAAAGATCCACCATAACATATGAAGATTACCTAAGACAATGTAAATCAAATGAAATGACAAAGATTATACCATCACATGTCCAATAGGGTTTTGATCTCCATTCTTCCTATCTCCATTGATCTTGCTTGATATATTTGCTCTCAGATTTTATATGCACAAGAGCTCAACAAAGAACAGAATGTGGTTGCCAGTAGGATCATAGCGTAGTCAATTGCATAAATTGATTCATTAGGTCATTAGGGTTTGATAATGAAGGAAGCATCTCCTTATATAGAAGACATTATGTGAAATGGAGGGATAAGATTGAGAGGTGTAAAAGGAGGTCGGCTATGATTAGAGGGTAGGTAAAAGAAATAATAAAATAATGAAAGGGGTAGGTAGTGTATGAATTAAGAGATGAATGACATGTGTCATGGGTAGAAAAGGCTAATGAATTAATTAAATAAATAAAGATTTATTTAATTAATAGAAGAAGTAGGATAATTAAATAAATAAGAATATTTATTTAATTTAGGAAAAGGATAATTTAAATAAATAAATGTATTTATTTAAATGAGAAATAAGGCTAGAAGAGGATAAATGAATTAATTAAATAAATAAAGATTTATTTAATTAATAGAAGAATTAAGCTAAGATAATTAAATAAATAAGATATTTATTTAATTAGACTGGACAATTTTAGGTGTCTACAATATATATATGAGATAAAATGAGCATAAATAAATAATAAAATAGCAATAATAATAAGACTAATGCATACAATCGTAAAATAAATAAGTAAAACATATTTAAAGAAATGAAGTCAAAATATTATGAATGAAAGGAAGACATAAGAAATAAAATAAGGAAAATAAAATTATTTACCTATCTCATCGAGGAAAATAAATGGAAAACAAATCAACAAAACATACAAAAAATAAAATGTGTAGGCATAAAAGAAGTAGGAGGAGTCGACCTACAAGAGAGATTAATTTAATGGCTATCTACACCTATGGTTGGTAGATAGCCTATGCTAAATGGTAATGGTGCCAAGAATGGTGGGAGAGTGAAAACCATTCCTGGAGGGGCATGGTGATGTCATAAAAGAGCAACATTTTTGTAGTTTAGAAAAAAAAAAATGGTCTTCTTCTCTATTCGGCACATTCTCCATAAATGGGATTTGGGGGGTTTTTATTGATGGAATTATGTGGAAAAATAAGAGAGGAATAAAAAGGAGAAGAAGACATCTGGAAGCTAGATGAGGGTTTTCAAAATTCAATGAATTAAATCTAGGGTATGAGAGTAAGGACCAAATTCTTCTTGAGGAGAAGCAAATTTAAAGGATCATTCCAAGTAGGCCTTACATTTTAGCATCTTAAACCTTTATAATTCAATGCTTCAAGTTAGAAAACATTACTAATTTAAAAAATGCTCATATTGTTTGCTGCACTTTGTAAATGTTCGTTAGGAATTATGATCATTCATTACTTCAAGTTAAAAAAACCTTGTTAATCTAGAAAATACTCATATTATTTGTCATAAGTGTCAAATAGCTAATGTGGAAATAATAAATAAATAAAGAAAAATAAATAAAATAATAGAATATATTTTGCTCTCTATCTTCTAGGATCAAATTTATCTTCCAACTCATTTTAGAAGCTAATGTCTAAGTTAATATTTACATATTATCCTTTGTTTTCTATCTACAACTTTAGATGCCTATTTTATCAATATGTTTCTTACTTGAATAGTTTCAACTTGTTATGGTAAGATCCTATGCAAATATTTAATGACTAATATAAGTGCGTAACCAAGAAAACTATCTCCATTTGTGTTGAAAGAAGAAAGGACTAGACAAATTATTGACGTTATCCACACTTTGACCAATTAGTCATTTTATGCTCATAGTAGGCTGAAGAAAACTAGTAACTAGTTTCCTCATAAATTATAAATTACATTTCGTAAGATTTAGAACTTTACAATGAGTTTTGTCTCTCCATGTTAGAACTCATGAAGTATAGCCATATCTAGAGTATTCATAGCAACTTAAAATGAACCCTTAAATTGTTGAAAACCATAATATTAATTATAGCAGCCCTATTTAATCACTTGGGAGTTCATTTAAGAAGACAAAGGAATAAACAATTTAGCTTTTGTTGTGAAGCCATAAACTATGAATTTTTAACTACTTGTTTGGAAGGTTAAACCCTAAAATGAATAGAAAATTTGAGGAAAGGATTAAATTGGAATGGTCACTACATTATGTGGGAATTATGAAATTAAGTGGAAATTGAGAGGAGTTTAAAGGTATATGTAAAACTGAGTAAATGAAAATAGTTAAATTTATGTTCACTTGGTTGCTTCAAAGGACAAGTAAGTCCTCTCTACGGCTCAAACCAAGCATCCTAGCTAACCAACTAATGCTCAAATTAGAGTTGGAATAACTAATTTTAGTTTTAACCCAAGTGTGGGGTAGTAACAATCCCGCAAATTATCAGCCTCATTAGATTTCATTAGACAATCGTGGAGCCTACTATTGGATGGAAATTAGCATAATATCTTGTATAAACATCCCATTGAAACTTCCATAATGTGACAACTCTAGAAATATTAATTGAGCCATGGAAGAGGCTAGTTGGGAAACTACTTAAAGCCAAATTATGTTGAGTTTTATGGCAACGGATAGTGTTAGGACCCTATGAGGGAATAGGTGGAGGATGGTATTCCTCTAAGATATAGAATTTTCCTCTCTATTTAAGGTAATCATTGAAGGATAAATCCCATGACCTTCTCAAGATAAGCTTATTCACTCAAGATTGATTGTATTCAAGGAGCCCTTTGTGTTCATAGACTATTAGGCGTACTCTTAGTAGATGGATATTGCCACTTTCATGCAAGTGAGGGAATATCCGTGTTGATCTTGGGTAATAGGAAAAATTTGACTAGGAGCATGTGGGCCTAGGGGCCAATTGCTTGTGGTGATGGATGTGTTTGTTTCTTAGTTGTTTTATAGACTGCAAGGAAAGGAGAATCTCAAATGGGAATGGATAGATAACAACCCAAATGATCTCATAGTGTGGAATGACATGTCTTATGTATTTGAGCCTTGAGGTAGTCCACACCTTAGGTATTTGGTCACTAGGAGGTGAACTGAATCAATATCTCTCTTTCTCCATATCAACAACCACAAAATATTCTTGGAGGGGTGGATAGGGACTAATCCTCTATGGATGGTTTACATTGAAACTCAAGTGATTGAGAGAAAGTTATGGATGAGAATCCTTCATTACTTTATAGAAATCATATGGTAAGCTTTTAGGTATTGCTAGTTGTTTAACTCTATTAATGATTATGATGTAATTAAGAATTATAAGTTATGGCAATTTAATTGTTTTCTACCCTTAACATGTGTTGCTTAGTATCATGAATCTTATGCTTGATGAGATTTAAAAAAGAAAATTGTGTGATTTGGTTACTTTTTGGGTTGTCGCTACCTAGGTATCAGAGCTTAAAGCTACAAAGAAACTTTTATTTGAAGACAAGGGAATAAATTTCAACTTCTACCAGAACCTCTTTCTAATGTTTTTCAAGCTCGTAGTGTTTGTAGACTCGAACATGTTTGTAGACTCCAACCTAGGACCTTCTATACACCGCTGGAGTGCTCTACCACTGAGCTACCAGCCCCTCTTGGACCTAGAACCTCTTTCTAATGTTTTTCAAACTCGTAGTGTTTGTAGACTTGAACCTAGGACCTTCCATACACTACTGGAGTGCTCTACCACTGAGCTACTAGCCCCTCTTGGACCAGTCCATTGTCAGTCCGGGTGTGGCTTATTTCCAACTCTCATGTGGTTGGGGCTCCTAGCTCTAATACCATGTTGAGACATGGACCACCTAGGACCTTCCATACACTGCTGGAGTGCTCTACCACTAAGCTATTGGCCCCTCTTGGACCAGTCCATCTTCAGTCCGGGTGTGGCTTATTTCCAACACCAACATGACCATCAAGGTGGGGTTGAGATCTTTAATCTCAATGGAGAGTTCAGAAAAAGAAGTTTGATTCTTCGTCTTGGCTTCTTAAAGCTGCATGTGGGGGTCTTCTACTTTACCAGCATAAGACTGAAGGACTGCTTCAAGTTGTCAATCCATTAACAATCCAAATTCGACAGCTACCTAATGCAATCATAAAGACAAAGATATCTTTCATTGATCTTATTGTTGACTCTGTTGGAGTCTAATCTCACCTACCCCCATCCACATGCTCCGTATGCACAAGTGTTTACAGAATTAGTAGGATTTGGATTTGTTTTCAACATCTACTCCAACCTGTCCACCATACCATCTATAGTCTTCAAACATTATTTTATATGCAAAAATTATGGAAGTTTCCAACTACCTCCTGCCCATTCTAGAAACATCTAAGACCTCCATTAAAAGAGGCATTTTGTAATCATTTTGAGGAATGAAGGAAGAATGAAAATATGGTTTGATAAATAAAAACTTGTCTTCCTTGTGTGTTGCTTTGTTTTCTCCTTACTCTGTTTTTGTGTCTATTTCCTCCCCTGTTTCCATCAGTGGTATCAGAGCAGGGAGATCAGGGCAAAAGTTGTAGAAAAGGTTATTGACTGAATAGAGACCTCTGGTAGTGGCTCAAGACAACAATGTGCACAGTCATTGGAAGATAGAAATCTATTGAAGAGGTGTTGAAATAGAATGCGAGATACAAAGAGGTAGAGTCACTGCCAAATGAAAGGAGACTGCTATTTTGATATTTCCTTTTTGGTCATTGATAAGTAGACACATAAGTCAAAGTGATAGCAAGAAGATAAAATTGTTGAAGCTGTAGTAAATGACCATACACCACTTAGAAAGAAGTCCATGGAGACTGCAACATCCAACCTCTTGGCATTGATGGTAGAAGAAATGTGTTGAAGAAAGTTTTGAAGTTTCTTAGTGAGGAGATCATAGCGAGGAGATCATAGCTAGTCAACAGTGGAAACATCTGTTTGAAGGAGAAGGTTATATCGCTGCCAAAAGAGGTTGTTAGAAGAGAGTTGGAGTTGCTAGTTTTAAGAGCAGATCATATGTAAATGTCATTGTTGTTAGACAAAATAAGAAGGGAAGATGATTGTGGAAGGAGGTGCAGATTGTAAAGGAGAATGACTCAGATAGAAGTTGCAGCATGGAAAATGGTGATATTGCTAGTACAAGCATAAAGAGAGCAGTTGTAAAGTTGTGGTCTACCAAGTGTGAAGAAGGATCTGTATCCAGGTATATATGCAAGTTTTTCAAAATAAATTAGTTTAATAATAGTCTGGGATGAGTTTGTTGTTTGAAGTTTTGTCAATAGAAAGAGAAGATGAAGGTGTTTAAAAAGGTTGTTGGCCAAAGATTGTGAAGGTGTATAGAGTTGTAGTAGCAAAAACACAGTCAAGTGTCAGGGTAAGGTAAGTTTAATTTTTTTTGTTTCAATGGGTAAAGTGGATAGAGTAAAGAAAGAGAAAACAAATGATTTGGAAAAAGAATTGAAGGAATGTAAAAAGAAAATTTTAGAAATGATAATGCTTTTAAAAGAGAAGCAAATGGAAAAATGTGAACTGTTAGATGAAAATTATAATCTTGAAAAAGAATTGAATGAAGTTAAAGAAAAAAATAAGGAATTAGAAGATAAATTACAATTATTTGATGATGTCAAAAGGAAGTTTGATGATTTGGAAGAAATGTCAAAAAGATTAGAAGACGAAAACAATTTACAAAAAAGGGAAATTTTAAATCTGAAACAAGAGAATGAATGTTTGAAGTTAAAACCACTAGTTAGTAATGCTTCATGTGATACAAAAGATTTGTGTTCATCATTTGGTGAAAGTGATTTAGCTGAAATTGTTTGTGATAAAGAATGTAAGAAAGAAGATGACAATATGTTGGTAAATATTGCAAGTTGTGATATTGATAACAAAGGATGGTTTCAAAAGAATATTGGTTTAAAAATCATGAAGAAAATGGGTTATAAAGGTCAAGGATTGGGAAAACAAGAACAAGGAATTAGAGAGCCTATTGAGCCTATAATGAGGCCAAAGTATGAAGGCCTTGGATATAGCAAAGGTGAAAATGATGTTCAACGTGATATATATTTAAACAAATCAATTCAAAGAAAGAAAGAAACCCAATGTTCTCATTGAAATAGAGAAGGACATAGAAAAGAGATGTGTTGGGATTTGCATCCATGTAAAATTTGTGGTTTGAGAAATCATTCTGAAAAAATGTGTTTGAAGAAAGAATCAATACCATGTTGTATAAAAATGGATTATGGATGGACCTATGGACCTAATTGGCAAAAGCTCACTGGTATGTTCAAAAGATTGTACAAATGTTCATATGTGAAGAACAATAGAAGTAATGAAATCTTTGAATGTCCAAAAGGGATTAAAAATGTTTTCAGCCAAAAGAAACCATTGTCTAGCAAGGCAACTACTGATTGTATGATTTTTTGAAGACTTCAAACCAAAGAGATCGAGAGACTACAACAACAGTTGAAGAAAACTGGACCACAAGAAAGAAAGAGAAGTTGATGAAAGAAATCAGAAAATCAGAGGAGGATATTAGTTAAAGAGAAGACATTGTGAATGCTGAAAAATGCAGTAGTTGTAGCAACAACCAGTTAGTAAGAAAACCAAAGAAGAGATCGCAGACAAAAAGGGAAGATAGTTGAAGAAAGCTGGAAAGAACAAAAGAATGGATAGAATATTGGTAGTTGAGATTAAGGGGGAGTGTTGGAGTCTAATCTCACCTACCCCCATCCACATGCTCTGTATGCACAAGTGAGAATTAGCAGGATTTGGATTTGTTTTCAACATCTACTCCAACCTGTCCACCGTACCATCTATAGTCTTCAAACATTATTTTATATGCAAAAATTTTGGAAGTTTCCAGCTACCTCATGCCCATTATAGAAACATCTAAGACCTCCATTAAAAGAGGCATTTTGTAATCATTTTGAGGTAAGACCTCCATTAAAAGAGGCATTTTGTAATCATTTTGAGGAATGAAGGAAGAATGAAAATATGGTTTGATAAATAAAAACTTGTCTTCCTTGTGTGCTGCTTTGTTTTCTCCTTACTCTGTTTTTCTGTCTATTTCCTCCTCTGTTTCCATCAGAAAAAAGGGCAGCAAAAATAAAATAGAGGAGCCACAAAACAGGGCAGAATACAAGAAAGACAAATTATCAATCCATATTTCTCATTCATCAAAATGATTACAAAATCCTTTTTAATCGGGTCTTTAGAAGTTTCTTGAATACACCGAAAGGGGTATGCATGAAGAAGTATACAAGGATCTAGAATAGCAATATAAAATTATATTTCATACTGTCCACAAAATGTGTGAGACGCTGATGTGACAGGGAAATGGGAAAGAAGTCCATTTGAATCTAATGAAGATTTGCTTTGATCTTTGTCTTTAATGCAGAGGGATTTGCTTCAGTCTACGGATGATATGGAGGACACAATACAGACAGGGTAGTTGGGATTACTTCCAACAGACTCAACAACCAAGACCTATCAGGTGATTGGAGTGACTACCAATTTGGAGATTATGATATACAGATCTATTAGGGGAAAGGACCCAGTAGTTGAGCATGTTCCAATTGTTGTGAGGGTTGTCGATACCTTTTGTTCCAAAAATTAAACAAATAAAACCTATTGTTTGAAACAAAAAAATATCATTTTTTGTTACGAAATGTACCAACAGTTGTTAGGAAATGTACCAACAGTTGTTAGGAAATGTACCAATAGTTGTTAAGAAATGTACTAATATTGTAAAAAGTAACCAATCAGGTGATGCCACATCCGCTGCACAACTATTGGGGTCTCTTTTGCACGCCTATTGGTCTCACTTTTTTTGGGGGTTGTTTTGGACACCTTGGCAAAAAGCGTGCTGATGTGGCATCATATTTGATGATGTGGCCCTGAAATCGGAGTGATTTGAAATTTCAGAGTAGGATTTTGAGAAGCGCAAAGTTAGGGTGCACAACTACTGGGTCCTTTTCCCTACATCTTCTTGGGAAAATAGGTTTACAACATTGGCTCCTGACAATCTGAAGGAGCTGGCAGAGAACAAAGACAGTATAGCGGCATTATGGATTCCACCCTTTGGCAGAGGATTCCTTGTTTTTTGTGAGTTCGACGAGCCTTCTTATCAATGGAAAGTGGCTTTTTTTTGCAGACTGAATTCAAAATCTGGAACTTTTGGTGAACTCTTTTATGAAAAAGATCATGTCATGAGTTGCAGTGGTGGATCCAGGGCTAGTCTTTGGATGAAATCTGCATTTACTGCTGAAGAATAAAAGCAAATCAAGTTGATGCTCCAGCAGCTGAAAGCTATTTTCGTTGGCCACAACCCAGACGATGCCACAACTTTCCCCATGCCCTTAAGATTTTCTCTACGCCCTTAGCAATGATGTTGGTATACAGCAGATTAATACAGTAGTATCCTTTTCTTGGTGCATAGTTCTCATCTGTGTGTAGACAGCAGATCAATATATCGCAGATAAGTTCAATCAGTTGTTAAGGATGGCAAGCAGCAGAAACAAACCTCAATCTGATCTCAGTTATTAGATATATTAAGGCAGTTATAAGATCTACTACTAGAGTTTAATTTCATTTGTGTCCGAAACATCCTGGAAAGTAATTGTGAATGCAGTTGTGTATGTGAGCAAAGAAAATATTTGTGGTTTTCCTCTTTTGATAATTTGTATTTCTTCCATTGAATCAATATTTCATCAAGGAAAGTATTTTTCATGGATTGTGATTGTCTTCTTTTGAGAATTTTATATATTAGTACTTTCTATTGGGCAATCACTTTCTTTGACTAGTTATTAAGGGGTTGTTTGAGAATGAATGAATGAGTCAGTTTCTTTGACTAGTTATCAATCGATAGTTAAAGCGAACATAGAAAATTTTAACTTATATAATTTTTCGTCAGGATAATTGACTAAGAGGTTTTGAGTTTTGAGGGTGGATTTCATGAAATCAAAGTTTCAGTAGTGCTTTAAAAAATGTTAAGCAACATGACCAGGCAATAAAGAAAACAAAATAAAAAGAAATAACAACAAATTGTCAAACCTGATGGACAGAAAGGCAGAGAAGAATGCATATACCATACTAGAAAACAAAAACAAATCATACAAATAAAATAACACAAAGATTAACGGCAGATAATAATCTTCATATTCTCCCAAATAAAATCATACAATAATATGCTCCATTACATAGAGCTCTTGCTCATTTTAGTGCTCAGAAAATGATGCTGAAAATGGAGCCCCTTGTTTCTGTCAACTGCTGTTGCTACAGCTGCATACCAACAGTGCATTGATCTGTAACTTGTCTGTAAATATTCCTGGGTCGACCTGATCACACATTTAATCCTCTTCTCAAAGACCTCCCGGAGAAAGGTATCCATTGCACACACCCACCTAGCACCACAATCGTCAGGCAGAGCAAAATGTAGAATCTTGTAGAGCCGTAAATCTATTTAAAAGCTAAAACATGAATTGTAATGATATCTTGTAGTCCTTAGAAATGATGGCAAATTAAACCCAGATGGATACCATGAAGTAAATCATACCTCAAACTCACAAATCATAAATATTGTCATCCTTTCAGTGCCCATTCCCAAGTCACACTATCGTCATCTAGGTCAAACAAAAACATACAGCTTACCGATTTTCCTAAAACACATCATTGGCCTCATGTAGCTGTCGCATGTCCACAATAATTACCCAGAGTGGAGATAGTGAATCTGGCAATGTACCTATCATATCTTCACATCTCAAGCCCCATCTACACATTGCCACATCCACACCAATTTAGGGGATGACCATGGCCCGGTTGGCCAGTTCATCGACTTCCATGTTGTCTTCCTTGTATACATGTGATATTTTAAAGCTTTCAAATCACCCCATCACATCCCACATCAGTCGTATCCATTTCTTTAATTTTTGTCGGTCGTATCCACTTTTGCCTAATTACATTGATACAATCAGAGAATCACCTTCCAAGTGCACTTTGTAAAGGGAATGTTTAGGTCACAACCACATTCCAAGCTGATCAGGGCTGCCATGAATTTAGCCTCATTATTCATAGCAATTCTCAGATATACTGACCTCTCAACCAAGATCCTTTTCAAATGATCTTTAATAATGCACATGGCATCTTCATGGATTGTTAGGAAGGTTGATCTTCCTAACCCAATTGACTAGGGAATTCAAAATAATAATTAACCTTAAAAAAAAAAATTTAAACTATATATTGAAATTGTGACAACACATTTTTTAGTCAATTAATTATTGGATAGGGTCTGACTAGACAAAATAAACAATGGAGAGAACTTGTCTTTGAAGAATTATATAACAGTGTTTGTTTAGTGGATAGTTATGTTAGCTTTAAGTTTGATTTATAGCAAGCACAACTTCAACTAGTATATATATGAAGTAGAGTCCCTTCATTGGAATCAATACTGGTTAAATGTTCATGAAAAAAGGTTAGTTAGTAAAGAACTCTTGTAGAGTGACATTGCAACTAAAAACCTGTGATTTAATATTGAAAACCTATGAGTATTATAGCATGTTTAATTTATTTACTATGATACAAAATCTACTAACACTAACTTATCAAATTGACAATGAAAAGGAAAAAAATGACCAATTTCTTGGAGTATAAATGATTTTTATATTAAGATCAATAATTTTGTGACTTATATAAAAGAATGATTAAAAAGGGTGAAACATTTATTCAAACTAGATCCCTTTATTTACATCCTTGACCTCTACTAAAGAATCAAATTCTTGCGATGATTAAGTTGAAGAACAAAATACAATCTAAATAGTATAGACTGGCAAGTCAAGTGATGCTTCAATTGTTTCAACTTAATTAAAAATAAGTAAAAAATCCAAAAGATGTGCACCAAAAACTATCACTTTTAGCTATGGTGAAATATAATCCACATCCACTTACAACAACACATACCTTGGGTCAATTTTAGGTCTACAATGCAACTGATGTGTATATAAAATGTTTTTTCTTATACTTATTTTTGTTGGTTTCACGGTTTTGTTGTTCCTCTTTATCTTGGTTTTTATTCATTTATGTAAATAAACTATGATTCCTAGAAAGGGCAAATACTAAGCTCTGGTACCATGTAATATGCTAAATCTAAGAAACTCAAATGTTTAAATAAATCTAAGATTGCAATTCAATTGTCAATCAATGGCAATAGGGGAAGAAAATAAAATGGAGACATACACACAACTTGAAGACATGCAATAATCTTAGTTGCTTTCTATTAATTTTGAAAAAGACAAATTACAAATTAACTAAAAACTCAAAAAAATAACTGAATACAAATTGTTTACAATGCTCTCAACATTCTAGAGCTACTCCCAAAAACTAGAAGACCTAGAGCTACACTTAGCTCACTAACTAACTGTTCACTTCAAGTTGCACACACTTGAAACAATCAATACTACTATCAACTCTGAATCGCTTAGAGAACAAAAAAACATTCCTTCTACTGCACTCAAAACTAACTTCAACAAACTGATTGATTTTCTACTGTCCTCATCAATTTCTCCCTCGAATTTTCAAATTTAAAATTGCCTATCACATTAATTTCTACTAGATGTTGTTGTTGCAATGTCAGCGACAACTTGGAGTGGAGATCCCAATGTTTGCACAAACCTTTCATCATGGAGGTAGCTTGCTATAGTTTGCTTAGGTTGCATTTACTCCTACATGACTTGGAGTGCTTGTGCATAGAGGCAAGCTAATGTAACATGTAACTTGAATTTCCAATAATTTAATTGACTATTGTGTTACTTAGCATTTTTAAGCAAATCGTTTGCTACCCTCTTTTATCCTTTTAAAGTATTTCTAAAAGAAAGTATAAATTTCTAAGAATTATTGAGTCACTTGTTGGGATCCAAGAACAATTAGAGGGGGGGATGAATCAGTGTTCTACTGGTAAATGAAGATTTTATGCCTTTATACCATACACATATAAACCGGCAAACAAATGAACATATAACTTGAAGCAAATAAACCATCCACATGAATGAACACCATAACACACAGAATTTATACATGGAAAAATTCAAAGAGGAAAAACCACGATGGGATTTGTGACCCACAATATCAATTCATTGGCCATATGAAAGATATTACATAAAGAGGAGGCTTGCATATGCAAGAAGGCACACTGCTCATCACTAAAGAGTCTCACTGACTAGAAGCTTCTGTTGAAGGAAAGCAATGAAAATGAACTCACAAAATGCGTCTGCTATGCCAAAAAGAGTTCTGGTTATAGCTCTGCTCTGTACCAGTTCATAAAGCCTAAACACTACTACCAATATCACTTTCCCTCCAATAATGTCTTACAAAACCTTTATAGATCATTGCATGATACAACATTCACATACAAATGATCATCGCATTCCACAATCCTATAGTGTTATGATCCACATGTTCTATCCTCACATAATGATTGATGATATCTCATAATGACTTAACACACTGACCTATATACCCATTACAAACAATATGTCTTATGTCAGTGTACAATACAAACAGGTATACAATGTCGGCCTTATACAATAATTATAAAATAATTTTCTAAATAAATCTTTCTTGAGGTCGGCTTCTCTGGAGTGTTGGATGTCGGTGTCGGTTATAACCTTGGATGCTCCAATGTCGGTGTTTGCCGGTGAATGCCTCCTAATGTCGATATATGAATCCCATCAAATATTGTTGCCATCAATGGCAATAAAATGAATCCAATGAGTGTCAATTTCCAACAATCTCCCCCTTTGGCATTGATGGCAACACTCATGTGAAAAATGGATTCCCTGTTGGTTCAACTGAAATATGCTCCCCTTGAGCAATACACTCCTTCTGATATTCTGATATCCTTCCCATATGTTCATTTCTGATATTTTTCACATATATACACTCCCCCTTTGGCATCAATGTCAAAGACCGGTGAAAGAATTGAAAGAATTTAGAACAAAAGAATGAATAAATACTGTTTATTTTATCAGAGCTTGACTAACTTCTAAATTTTTGGGTAAGCCTTATCCAGCAACTGTAGGTATGTATCCCAACCGGTTTTGGAAGTTTTAGAAATGGATACTAGTCCACTTAGTAAGTGTACCATTTTTTCCTTTTCTGATACTTCTATTGGTGTGGGTTTAGCGATCATATCCATACACTCTCTCTTATGTACATCCAATGAATCCAATCTTGGACTCACAACTCCTCTAAGACTTCTTACTCTCCAAATGATCTTATCTTTCTCCTTTTCCAAAGTAAAAATTTGATTCTCCAGAGACAAAATTTGACCATTAACAGATGTTGTTAGAGAGCTCGATTCATCAAAAGAATTTGCAATGTTAGTTATCTTATCACGCAACTCCTTCAATTTGCTATCTACATTTGTTGTAAGAATTTCTATGTTACAACAGACCCTGTAAATATTTGTACACTATTTTAAACAATTCTCAATAAGAATGAGTTTATCTTCAATTTTATTCTTCTCTGTTACAATGATTTGATTAAAGGCTTCTCTTTTAGCTTTAGTTAATCTTTCTAATGCCTATCGGTCTGATATTTGCTGCAGTGATTGAAAATTGTTAGATATGTGCTATGTTAGGGTTTTGAGCCTGTTGGAAGGGCTTGCTTCATTCTCAATCATGCAATCAGGTATTAATCTATGCAAAATTATAATGGATTGATCAATTATTCCCTTATCTATTTATCCTTCCTTTAGTACCTTTTGAGTGGCTACCATCATTAATTCAGTGGGACTCATCTCAATTGTTGATTTCTTCTCAACTTGAGAAGTGTCAATTGCCAAAATCTTTGTCGGGGAATCAATGTCTATTGTCAGTGTAGTATCAGTTCCCCTTTACTTTTACCTTAACCTCCTTTACACTGGTGGCTTTGCCACTTGGTGCAGTATCACTTACTGTTGGTGGAGTATTATCCACAATATTCCCACCATCCTATACATTTCCTCACTCAAAAATGGTTTCCGCCGGTATGGACTGTACACTCTTCTTAGCCAGTAGTGTCTATACACCCTTATTTTCTATCGGTATACTCAAAATTGATTCAGAACTTCCCAAAATACCTTTCCCTTTTGATTTATCTGGAATGGTGGAAGTTGTTGACTTAACAAAATCTTCATGAGATGTAAGAAAGTCTGGATTCATCTGGAAGAATTTTTCCAACCTTCACTGGTCTCATTTATCACCTCATTAACTCTGCCCATCATTACACTTATCTGTCGAGGTTTGCTAATAAATATTGTCCTATTAGCAACATCAATACATCTCTTCATTTCCTCATTACTAATAGCACCACATAAAGTCAAAATTTCTACCTCTTTGATCTCCCTATCCCTCTTGACTGCATCAAGTGACCTAGAATCTAGTTTATTGTATAATGATAGAGGTATTTCCTTCAAAATTTCTACTAAGGCTTTCTTATAAATATCTATATGTAACAAAATTACCTCTTCTATCTCATTCTACTCATTTTCTTCTAAACTCTCATAATACATAGATACATTTTTCAATATTCCATCCTTTGTAATTTCATCAATTAATTCAGCACAAGGCATTTTGGCCTTACTGGACTCAGTATCATCACTCTTCTTCTTTTGTTGGGGGTTACCGGAGTAGATGTAAATGGTGTTCTCTTTTGTGTAGGCTTCCTTGCCAGAGGTGGGGGTGCAGTAGATTTTGTTACCTTTCTAACAAGTTTCATCCATGGCTCCACCTTCTTCTGGTTTATTGGTGGCTGATCTACTTTCTTTCTCTATACCCTTCTGAAAGCTAGAGGTTCATTGTCCTCTAGATCAAAATCAAAAGTGATGGTAGATATGTAAGCTTCGGGATTCTTTACTTCTATAGTACTAGCCATTATCAGTTCTCTTGCCAATTTAGATACAGAACCCATTTTAATATCTATTATGTGAATGTCATTTTGCACAAAAGTAGACATATTTTCTATTTATTCTCCCTTCTCTTCCTATTGAAACCAGTTTTGATTTCAAGGGCCTTCTCTTCTATTGTGCCAAATTGTTTGGTCTTGTCATCCAAAGGGGCTTCTAGTAGCATTTTTGCATAGAGGTCCAGAATGTTATCATCCACCTCATATCCAAGCTCTGTGACCCAAATGGTCCTTGGTTCAACTGCTGCCATGAGGAATTCATCAGTCTTCACCATGAAACAGATATTAATGGAGTATTTCTCCACAATGTTCTTTGATAATATCTCCCTCTGCCTCATGTTTTCTTGAAATTTTTTGAAATAACCCCAAAGTTTCTCATCTCTATTGATACCAAGACCGATGATTGCTTCCTTGATCTGCATACCTACTGGTGTGTCATGAACCCAACACTTCTTTCCTAGACTAGGTAGCTCATTCATGAAGTAAAGCATCAGATAAGCAATGAGATTTTCATATCTAAAAGTTCATTTCTTAACTCCCTCGATCTTTCCAAGATTTAATATCAATTCATTCTTCAACCATTCACATAAATTATATTTTGCATCATTCCTCAACATCTGATATGTAGCATGAATGCAAGAACTAGCAATAGAATTCAATCGGCTATATTGAGTTACCTTATAACCTATTATCATGCTTGCAAATTTCAGATCAATGTCGGTGATTGTGTTGATCCTCATTAATCTGTTGTCATGAGTTGCACTGGTGAGTTTCTCAACCTCTGTGTTAGAGATCTTCTTGCCAGGTTCTTGATCGACCTTGGGTAATCTGGTGACTACTTGAATAGCCTCCTTGGTGATCATGTAAGGTTGATCCAGCTAGATAAACTTGTTGTGAACCCTTCTCAAAACCTATCTAATGATCTCATCCTTGAATTCCGGTATGTATAGGATACCGGTTAACCCTAGATCCTCAATGGCCTTGTATTCCGGCTTGATGGTTCTAGAGCTGCCCAGTATCATGGATTGATACTTGCTTTTGATCTCCTCTCAAAGGTGTAGTGAATGTATGCCCTTACATCTTCAACATACATCATGTCGTCAAGAACCCTAGAAAATGCTCCTGTAGAGTCTTCCTTCTTAACTATCAGGGGAACCACCTTAAAGATGGGTCTCAACCTATCCTTAACCTCGACAATGGTGGGATTTGCAATGAAAGTAGGAGCTGAAGATCCAGATGCCATTTCAATGAATACCTAAAAGTGAACGTCGGTTGGAAGATTGAGTACTTCTACTTGAAATCCTTTCAGAATACCTTTTTCTCGCTCTTAATTTGCCTGAACTTTACCTTTTCTTCTCTTTGAATTCTTGAATGCTGGGTGAGTGAAAATGAATCCACTTTCCCCTTTTATCAGCGAAAAAACTCTCATCTTTCTCTGTCATAAATGCTTCGTGAACTACCCTACCAGATGTAGGTTTCACTATCTTGTGTCGGATGAACCTTCATCAATGAAGAACACAACTCTCCAGGTCTCTTCTAGATCTCCTTAGATCTCCTCTGGGGGAATATGCAAGATTTACAATGAGTTTGCCAACCTTTAAGGCTTATACCTCAGTTACCAGTGGAATTTCCTATCGGTGGAGGAATGCCATGTTCTACCGGTGGAGTTACTGGTGTTGTTGCATCTCTACTTGGTCCTTCAAATTTTCTAACCCATCTCTTGGTGTGATCTTGTTGTATTTCATCTACCTTCTTCTTTCCTTTCTCATTTTCTTGATTATTGCTAACCAGTTGAGTATTGCTTCTATAGTACTTAGCAGTATGATCTATTTTGTTTCATGCATAACACGTAACATTGTTCTTCTGAATTTATTTGATATATCCGGTATCATTCCTTGACCTACAATGATTAGCCAAATGTCTAAACTTTCCACATGCATGACATTTAACATTCATTATGCAGTCTTCTGACATATGACCATATTTCTTACAATTTGTGCATTGACTGGGAACAGGATTGTAGTTTTGATTTACTCTATTTCTACATTGTTTAGCCATATGCCCAAATTTATTGCAAACAAAACATCTACCATTGAATTTATAATCATTAGATTGCCTTACCAGTTTCCTTTGTTCTAATGAGTTCTGCACACTAGTCGTATGATCTGCAGTACTGGATCTTTCACCTTGTACAAATTCAAGTCCTCTAGAATCATCACTTTGCCTTTGTCTTTTCAATAATGCATCCAATTGTGCAGCACTAATCCTAAACTTTTCTTTGTACTCACTTGGAGTATTCAGATCATCTCTCAAAGATATTACTCGTCTTTCAAGTTCTTGTTCATTATTCTGGGAT
The DNA here is from genome assembly GCF_030272615.1 of Cryptomeria japonica. Lineage (NCBI taxonomy): Eukaryota > Viridiplantae > Streptophyta > Pinopsida > Cupressales > Cupressaceae > Cryptomeria > Cryptomeria japonica. The sequence goes on along the minus strand of NC_081408.1, from coordinate 49,353,263 downwards.
TGCACCAAACTAGTTTTCAGCATATCATTCTCATGAGCCAATCTGTCACATTCCTCAGATTTGTTCTTCAAAGATGTAGCAAAATTTTCTTCTTTCTTCTTTTTGTCCTCAATATCCTTAGACATCCTCATAGTCAAGTCTTGCATTTCATTTCTCATGAGCATGTTTGCTTGACTCAACTTCTGACATAGTTCCTTGAGAGCATTATCATCATCTTGTTTTTGCAAAAGTTCCTTCCTTCTATCTTGAGCTGATGATAACCTTTCTTGTAGGACAAGAATGAATTCATTTGTAGAATTCAGTTCATCTTGTAGCTTCAAGTACTTCATCCTTTCAGCATCATAATCTTGAAGAGCCATCTCAAGTTATTTCTCCATAGCCATGCCTAAAGATTCTGGTTTCAGGATCTTCCTCAAGCTGCTAAACTTCCTTTGAAGTACCAAGCTCTGATACCAATTGTTGGGATCCAAGAACACTGAGAGGGGGGGGAGGGGGGGTGAATCAGTGTTCTGCCAGTAAATGAATATTTTTTGCCTTTATACCATACACATATAAACTGGTAAACAAATGAACATATAACTTGAAGCAAATAAACCATCCACATGAATGAATACCATAACACACATAATTTATACATGGAAAACCTCAAAGAGGAAAAACCGCGGAGGGATTTGTGAGCCACAATATCAATTCGCTGGCCATATGAAAGATATTACATAAAGAGGGGTCCTGCACATGCAGAAAGGCACATTGCCTAGAGCACATTGCTCATCACTAAAGAGTCTCACTGACTACATGCTTCTGCTAAAGGAAAACAATGAAAATGAACTCACAAAATGCATCTGTTATGCCAAAAAGAGTTCCGGTTATAGCTCTGCTCTGTACCAATTCATAAACCCTGAACACTACTATCGGTATCACCTTCCCTCCAAGAATGTCTTACAAAACCTTTACAAATCATTGCATGATACAATATTTGCATAAAAAATGATCTTTGCATTCCACAATCCTATTCTATTATGATCCACATATTTTATCCTCACATAATGATTGATGATATCTGATAATGACCTAACACACTAACCTATATACCCATTACAAACAATATGCCTTATGTCAACTTACAATATAAACAGGTATACAGTGTCGGCCTTATACAATAATTAAAAAATGATTTTCTAAATAAATCTTTCCGATGTTGGCTTCTCTGAAGTGTTGGATCTCGGTGTCAGTGCCGGTTGTAACCCTGGATGCTCTAATGTCGGTGTCTACCAGTGAATGCCTCCTAATGCCGGTATATGACTCCCATCAAATCTTATTACCATCAATGACAACAAAATGAATCCAATGAGTGTCAATTGCCAACACCACTACCATTATAGTTGGTAAGTCCTTTGTGGAGATATTATTGTGTATTAACACAATAACAAATCTATTAACAGGTCCTTGGGTTTCTCTATGACCGTGATCTATATTTCAACTGAAAATGTCTGGCTTCCAACTCCTTCAAACCTTTTCTAAGGCTAAGATATTACTTCCTTCGATGACTTTGTATACATGTTCTTCATGCAAGTCAACCTATTAAGATCTAGGATCTTCCTGCAACTTCAACCATGGCAGTACACCATCTATCTTTTAAACATCTTATGATCTCATCAACCTCTCTTCATACCAATTGGATTATGTCATTGCTTGAGAAATATTTTTATTTTGTTGGACTATGAATGAATGAATGAAGGAACTTTAATGATGTCCACGAGACCCAACGGCCTAAGGGACCAAGAACCAAAATTATCCCATGTTGTTTCTTATGTTATGATTCTAGAATAAGAAACTTGCTATTTTGTGAAGCTTTGTCTCTTCAAAAAGTTCACTCAAACTGTCCATCTTTAACTCCTCAAACTGACTGCGAAGATCCTCATATTCTACACACTCGATGAAATGTCATTCTATTTCTACCTCTCTCTTTCTGCAAATAATGCACATCCTCTCTTCCCACTCTTCTTTCAGCACCTTCCACCTACCAATTTCACATCTTAAATGATGAGAACGGTCCTCAATTTAGCAAATTAAAATTTGGCCTTTTTGTTGATCGTAGAACTCAAATAAGTTTTTTTATCATGTTCCCAAGTATGGTTAAATTCCTTGATATAGTATGCTTTTCCCTTGCCTAATTGTTTTGTCCACATGGCATTCATGAATATTTATACTACCCACTTTTTAATGTCCCACTTGTTCATCCACTTGTTGTTTTGTTTCTTCCACATCTTCTTCCTAGGGCTTAGCTCCTCTTAACAATCAATTTGGTTCAATCGTGCTTATCCATATTTTCAATCTTTTATAAGTAGCATAACAACCGAATGATAGTTGAGGCCTCAATTGGGAACATACCAACTTTTGCTAAAAGAAACTATAAGATATCATTGATTTGAATTTGAAACTATGAATCAACTATGAATCTGTGAATCTCTTTGAATTTGTTCTTCTCTTCAACTGAACCTTTTTTCGAAGTAACTTCTACATTGATAGTAGGTTTGACTTCATTGACTTCGAAGGTACACCGGTATTGATAGTAGGTTTCTCTTGCCTAATGACTACCTTCATATATTTCCTCCTACTCGGCTTTTTTAGCGGTTGGCTTCTCCAAATCAATGCCTAAATAATCTACAACTTTCAAGTGGCAATATTTTCATGACTGGGATATCTTTGTTTCAAAGACTAGTGTGATCTTCAAAATCTTTGAAAATTTTTCTTTTCTTTAGACCAACTACATAGGCGGTGCCTTTACAGCTGGTGTGATCGTCTAATAAACATTGACAATTACTACTTCTTTTGACCAAACTGTGACAAACCTTACTTTATGACTATCAACTTTTCTTTAATCTGTGCAATATATGAACTGCAGCTCTCTCTTTCTTCTAGCAGTGATAGCTTCATCTTGAAGTTGAAACACAACGATATGCTAATTTTATCATCCTCCTCTCTAGATTCTCTGGCAAATATAGCAATCTTTCTCAGTTCCAAACTCTTTGACAGTTGGGTGCACTTCAATGACCATTCGGGGTTGAGTCCCAAAGAGTTGATTAAACATGCATGATGACTACAAAAACCCTTTCCCGGGTTGCATCTTTCTTTTTGGCAGCTTTCTGATTGCTAAACAAGCGAATACCTTATATTTGGGTGGCTACATAAACCATCCATCACTATTTCCAACAATCCTTGAACTCAATTTGGAGCAGCAATAAACATAAGACGATCTCCTTTGAAGATATTTAACGCACAGATGATCTACTTGGCTCTGATATCGATTGACAAGCAAGAAACACATAATATCTTTGTTTATTCAAACTACTTATGATCTTTATTCATTCAGATTGCATATAAAACTTCTTATCACATAATCAAGGATTGGCTGATCAAAAATCAGAGATTTACTTCAATAAATAGAAATCTTGAATACATCAAGAGAGAGCTAAAAATAAAAAGAAATCTTGAAATTGTTATCCGGAAAATGTGATACGGTTGTCTGGAAAATTAATCCGTCTCCTAGTGGCTTTGTATCGAAGCCAATCAATGATTGGGTTCCACGAGGTCCTTGCCCATCTGGCTAGTGAAGGCTTGTGTGCACCTCCTTAAGAGGTTTTTGGGTTTCTTTCCTTCGAAATGTTGTCCTCCCACCACTTTCTCTCTGCATCCTCATTAACAGTGGTTTCATTCCAACTCGACTTATTTTTTAAATTATTGAAATATTTTAATTTATTTGTGATAGTAAATATCCCTATTGAGAATTGAATTTGGGTCTTCACAGTGAGAACCGGTGTTTTAACCAATTAAGCTCAACCCCTTGGATCATATTATTTTTTATTTTTATTATTATTAAAGTTTGGAAAAAAAATTGTACAGTTGAAATGGTAAATAATTACGTTGTCTGTTTTTATATAATTGTTTAACATTAATTATAACGTCCACTTTTATTGTAATTTTTTAAATTTTATTATTTAAAAAAAAAAATGGATAAAATTTGGTGTTATGGATCATTACACATTTTTATCACTAAATATGTAAATAATTACTTGTGTTATTGTTAATGTTGGAATCATTATGCATTTTTATAAGTAATAATAAAAATAATGATTTTAAAATGATTCTATTGTAAATAAGATTTACTTATTACGTAAAAAATATATTTAAAGAAAATAGAATAATTCAAAATCACATTTCTTATTCTTTATATATATATATATAAGTATTTAAAATAGTTATATACTTGTAATCTTAAAGTCTATATATTTTATTCTATTTTATCAATTAATATTAATAATTATAATTAAGTAGTAGTGGATAGATTTTAATAGAGAATGCTTTTACAAAAATTATATAAATTTGACAATTATTCAATGTTAAGTTAATAATTAAATAAAGTCTTTAATTACTTTTAGGGTGCACTCCAATGGAGGGACTTAAGCTTCTATTTTTTAAGAATCCCGTGACAAAAAATAATTCTACTATGGGATCATTTGAAGTCTTTTCTTGAAAAATAGGGGAAGGGTACTACCCATTTGTGAACCACTACTAGAACATTTGTGCATAACTATTGGGACATTTTTCCATTACTACTAGTATGCTTCCCTTAGAGGCTCCTACTTTGTAGGCTTGTATATTTAATTGGGCGAAAAGGGTTGGGGCTAGAAATTGCCCCACCACCTTAGGATGTCATGTGCCACTTGTCAAATATTTAAATTTAGATTAAATATTTATATTTGAAATTAACTAAATTTTGTATTCTCAATTTGGTTTTCAAACTACATGTGTCATTAGAGCTTCTTTGCTATTTTCTAAGATAAAATATATCTTTTATTATATGGAAATTGACACAATATTATTTTTTACTATTAATTTTAACATCTTTATATTGTAATGATGTATTTGGTTTTCAAACTTCATGTGTCATTAGAGCTTCTTTGCTATTTTCTAAGATAAAATATATCTTTTATTGTTTGAAAATTGACATTATCTTTTTACTATTAATTTTAAGATCTTTATATTGTAATGATGTTAAATGTTAACTATTAATTAGAAATTAATTTAGACTAAAGCTCATTTTGCAAGAACTATTAAGTTTAGAATATGACAATATTTTCATGGGCAAAAAACTTTTTTATTATTACAAAGTGAAAGCATTGTTGCACAACACTTTGCAGGAGGGTTGTTTATTCTCCTTTTTTTTTATTTCAATAAATTATTATAATGGGTTGACAATTTGAAAGAAAATAAAAAAATTATATTATATTTAAGAATACAAAACTTTTAAAATATATTACTATTGGCTTTACCATTGCACATTTATTTGATGGATTTCTATATTTTGAAATAATATTTTTATATTCATGCAAGATTGCACAAAACTACAACATTTTTCATGAATTACTGTGCTAAAAGGAACATCCTTAAAAAATGTTCTCTCTATTTGAACAATTATACTTTATTTGTTTTCCCATAATTTGCTTCTTGTTTGTTTGACATAAACTTGAAACATGTATCAATTTCAAATGGCCTCTCTACATCATATCTTACAACAACTACCTTGGGTATCAGTTCTTGCAACATCTACCTTGGGCCTATTAGAGCATCATCTAAAGTCACTAAGGCTGGGGTCCATGCAGGGGGGCTTCCTTAAAAATAAATTGAAGGAAGATGGTAGTCCCATGAACATAAATATAGTAGTGACTACAATTAGGCCTAATACTCAGTCTCTTTTAAAGAAGGTCCCATGTTCTATTTCTGGTGGAAAGTGATGTTGAAGAGATCTTTCAGTTCCACCATCTACCAAATTAGCATTCACCATGTATCAGGCCTAGAATTTGACGGCCACCCCTACCTGTCATATGGATTTTTTATGACGGTTTAGTCATTTCATATAGATTTTTTATGACAGTCAATCTATAACTGTTTTGCATAGACTTGTCCGGAAGTGCAAATTTGACAAAGAAGCAAGCCCATCCAGCAAGCTTAAGATAATAATAATAATAGAGCACATTTCAAAGGATTTTCAGTCTTTGTAGTAGATATCAAACCGACAAGCACTGGAAAGGTTTACATAGGTAAAAAGAGCTACATTTGATCAAATGATTGAGTCTGAGAGGAAGGAGATCAATGATAAGTTGAAGTTGATAGATAATTATTTAAGGCAATGTACTAATATTTATAGAGCATGTTGTAATATAGGTTTACTTAAACCTGAGACAGATAAAAGGATTAAAGATATTCAGGAGAAGATTGGTATAGTTAATTCTTTTGTTGGATTAAACTCTTTAACTACATCTATAGATGGTCATATTTTGGTTTTGGAAGCCCAATTTTTAGCTCTTGAGAGGGAAAAAAGATTAAATCATAAGGAGAGCTCAAGGTCTTAGAGAATTGGTGAGTCCCCGGTTGGATTCATTAAATGTACATAAGAAGGAGTGTATAGATATGGTTGGTAGGCCCACACCGACATAGCTAAATGAGAAAGAGTCATTTTCCCATATGCTAAATGGACTTGTATCTGTTTCCAGCACTTTCAAATCTGGTTGGGATACCTATCTAGAGCTTTTGGAGGAGGCCTATCTGAAAATTTTCATATATATTCAGCTTCGGTAAGGTATTTTGGGACACTCATTGTACAGTCTTTTATTATTCATCCTGGTTTTTTATATTTTATTTTTGGAGTTTTTGATGGAATTGATGTCAAAGGGGGAGTATAGGTGAAAAATATTTAGGAGATATGGAGTATTTTGTTTAGATGGATATTCAAGTTGGGGGGAGCAGGCTCAAGATGAAACCGACAAATGGAAACCATAATCATTTTTTACATGAGTGTTGCCATCAATGCCAAAGGGGGAGATTGTTGGAAATTGATACTCAATTGGTTGGTTTCAATATGTTGTCATTGATGGAAACATTGCAACATGTTCCGGCCTCATATTTTGGTTTAGTTTTGTACCAGTAGACACTTCACCAGTACCGACACCGACACCAACACTAGTAGGTTGGAAGGAATTATTAGGTTATCGGCATTGCAGGCCGACATGATTCATATTTAGGTTATCGGTATTGGAGGCCGACATCATGAGAGAGATCCGGCATCATAAATTATTTTTGATATTCACTTATTTATGTTATTGAGTCAACATGTATGTTCATATAGTAATTATCTTTGTAAGCCGACATAAGGCATGATGAATTGTAAAGGGGTATATAGGTCAATTAGTTAGATCATTTTAAAAAATGAAATGTATGGAAGGATATGTAGGATGTAAGGTTATGGACAGATAGGAGAATATGACAATATTTTGTAATGCGAATTTTATGTAAGGGGTATTCCAATAAGGGTTTAAGGTTTCAAACCGGAACAGACAAAGATTAACTGGAACTGTATTCAGGCATAGAAGATGTTATCTTTGCAGCTCAACCATTTCTCTGGATTGTAGTTTGGATTTGTATGTAGTCAGTGAGGCTCCTTTTGTGATTGAGCAGTGTGCTCTAGGCTGTAAGCCTTCCTTCAAGTGCAGGCCCCTATATTTTGTAATATCTTTTCATATGGCCAATGGATTGATATTGTGGGTCACCAATCCCACCATGGTTTTTCCTCTTTGAGGTTTTCAACATATAATGTTGTGTGTTATGGTATTCATTTGTGTGATTGGCTTATTGGTTGCTTTACTTCTTTCAATTCTATATGTATCGGTTGGTGAATGCATATTTTAATAAGGTTAAAATTGATCATTCTGGTAGAACACTGATTCACCCCCCCCCTCTCAGTGTTCTTAGATTACAAAAACAACATCAATCTCGCTCTTTATCATTGATGAAAACATCCATCAACAATAAACAACAAAAAATTTGCATCACCAGATCATCACCTTTGTAGTTTTGCACATATCTCCCTCTTTGACAACAATGACAAAGGCAAGAAAATATCCCCCTATGAATCTCACTCTTGTTCCCCCTAAGAGGAAGCACCCAAGCACTAGTCCAAATAAAAATATGTAAGCTATTCACTACACCAATGCACAAGCAAATGTACATCAGTTCAAATGAGGAAGGGGTAACAAGCCTAACTTCTTTCAGCGATACTCAAAAGTATCTTTACACAATTCCTTCATAAAGATATATGCAATCTAGTCTTTTGTAGGTACATACTCAATCTTTACTTCATTATCCAACACCTTTTTCCTCAAGAAGTGATATCGAATAGATATGTGATTTGTTCAAGAATGTTGTACCAGATTCGTCAAAATGTTTATTGCACTAGTGTTGGCACACATAATATAGATGGGTTCATTGAATGTTACACCAATATCCTTCAAAGTCTACTTCATCCATAGTATCTATGTGCAACATGAAGATGCTACAATATATGTTGCAGTTGTAGATATGGACACAAAATCCTACTTCTTACTAGACCAAGCAACCAATCGGGAGCCAAGAAATAATGCTCCACCACTTATATTTTTCTTGTCATCAAAAGTTTTGGCCCAATCTATGTATCAATATAAGTTGTCAAAGTGAAATCTAAATTTTGAGGATACCACAAACCAAACTCTTTTGGTCCCTTTGGATGCCTAAAAATTATTTTTATTGCCACAACATGTGATTTTTTTGGTTATTTCTGAAATCTAGCCGCCAAACAAACTGCATACATGATATCTTGTTTGGTAGCAGTCAAATATAAAATTCTCCAATCATTGATCTGTATTGACTTGCATCATCTTTAAGGACTCATCATCTTTTTTCAATTTTCATCCAGTTGTCATAGGTGTAAACATCGATTTGTAGTTATCCAACCCAAATTTCTTCAACAATTCCTCAATGTATTTAGATTAAGAAATGAAAATTCCTTTGTCATTCCGATTTACTTGCAAACCAAGAAAGAATTTTAACTCACTGATCATGGACATCTCAAATTCCTTCTACATCTCATCAACAAACTTTCTGCACATGCCTTCATTTCCTCCAAATACTATGTCATCAACATAAACTACAACAATTAAATTTCTACCTAAATTAATTTTAAAGTATAGATTGTTGTCAGTCGATCCTTTTTGAAAACCTTGATTAATCAAGTATTTATCTAGCTTTCCATACCAATGTTTAGGATCTTTTTTCAATCCATACAGGACCTTCTTCAATCTACAAACAATGTTCGGATCATCTTTCAACTTAAATCCCTCTACTTTTTCAATGTAAACTTCCTCTTTCAACTTTCCATTCAAAAATTTTGATTTCACATCCATCTAATAAAACTTGAAATCCTTAAAAGCTACAAAATAAAGAAACATAATGATTGCCTCCATTCGAGCAACCACCTGGCATATGTCTCCTCATAATCAATACTTTCAATCTATGTATAAACTTTGCAAATCAACTTTCATTTATTTCTTACAACCCTTCCATCTTCATCCAGCTTGTTCTAGAATACCCATTTTGTTCCAATCACATTCTTATCTATCGGTATGTGAACTAATTCCTATGTTTGATTCTTCTCAATCTAATCTAGTTCTTCTTTCATTGGCTTAATCCAATTCTGATCATTGCAAGCTTCTTCTACTATTTTCAGTTCAATCTTTGAAAGTAAGCATAACATAACTTGCTCTTGAGTTGCTTTGCTTCTCATGATAATTACTTTGTTCTTATATCCAATAATCTGGTCAACTGAATGATTCTTTTGAACACATCTTGGGGTCTTAGATGTAGATGTCAAAGCTTCCTAAGTGTCTTTATGTTCTTCTCCTTCTCTAATTTTCTCTTCCCTTTTTCTATCAAACGTTTCATTAGAATCATATCCTACCAATTTTTCAAACTCCTTAGAAATGTCTTCATAAACCTTCACATCCACACTTTCAACAATCTTGTTTATCCTTTTGTTGTAACACCGGTATGCCTTGCTCCTTGTATAATATCCTAGGAATATACCTTCATCTGCTCTACTATCAAATTTTCTGAGATTATCTTCATCTCTATGGATATGGCACTTGCTTCCAAATACCTTGAAATATTTCATTGTCGGAGTTCTACCATGTCATAGCTCATATGATGTCTTCCCATTTCTTTTTTGAAATAGAATTATGTTAGGAGTGTAGACTATAGTATGAATTTCTTCTCTCCAATAGACTTCCAAGAGATTTTCTCCTATGATCATTGTTCTTGTTGCCTCTTGAATAGTTTGATTCATCCTTTCCACTACACCATTCTACTGAGGTGTTCTAGGGGTGGATAATTGTCTTCTAATACCATGTTTCTCACAAAATTTGTCAAACCATCAGAAGTAAATCTTCCTCCTCTGTAAGACCTCAAACACTTAATCTTTTTGTCAACCTCATTCTCAACTTTAGCCTTGAATATCTTGAATTTTTCTAATGCTTCTGACTTTTCTCTTAAAAATGCAACCCATGACATTCTAGACTAACCATCAATCAATAGCTTGAAATAATTCTCACCTTGTATAGTCCTTATTCTGGTAGGACCGCATAGGTCTGTGTGCACCAAATCCAACAATCTAGTGCATGAGTATTTTTTTCCTCTATATGTTCCTTACGCCTGCTTTCCAACTTGACATTATCTGCAAATGTTGTTATCTAGTTTGGTTATCCTTGGCAAATCTCTTATGGCACTTGATGAAATAATCTTTACCAAGTTATTAAAATTGATATGGTGCATCCTTCGATGCTAGAGTCGGCTATTATTGATCTAAGATAACAAACAATTCTTTGTAGCTCCTTCTAGAAGATACATGTTTCCACCAGTTCTTTTCTCTATTGCAATAACAATTCTGGATCCCATAACCATCATCTTGAAAAACAACATTATAACCATTTTCGCACATATATCCAACACTAAAAATATTATGATGTATATACTTCATATAGTAAACATTGTTAGTATTAATCTTTCCATCAAAATAAATAGAACCAATTACTACGATTTGTGTTGTCTGGTCATCTCTGAACCTAACAAAACCACCATCATACTTTTCAAGTTTCACAAACTTACTTTTATCACCAGTTATATGATTTGAACATCCATTATCAATCAACCATTCATTTCTATCTCTTCTAGCATGTAAAGTAATTGCAACAGTCTTAGGAATATCAGTCTTAGGTACATCTATTTCTACCAATAACAAACAATCACCATCTTTATAATTCGATTCATCATCTGAAATACCAACATCATCTTTGACATCATATGCTCTCTTATTAAATTTTTCTTTACCTTCTCTATTATTTTGTCATGAATATTTTTCCAAACACCTAGTAGCAATATGACCAATCTTCCCACATCTAAAGCATTTAAGAGGTAACATACCTTTGTATTTGTTGGTGCCTTTCTTAAGTTTTCTCACAAAGTTTTCCTCCATCCCATTTGAACTTTCATCTTCCAAATCTTCCTCAGAGGCTTTAAAGGTAGACTCGTATTTATCTTTGTCTTTTTTCAAACTTCCTTATTTCAAATGTAGACAAAGTACTATAAAGTTTCTCTCTATTAAACTCTTTCGGATCATAGGTTTATTCAATAGAAGAAATCTTTCATTGTAGCTTTCTATTAGGGACACCAAAATCTTGTCAATTCTATATTCATCTGTCAAGGTGCCACCAAGTTCTTTGATTTCATTTACTATACTATTATCAACCTTCTAAAAAAAGCTAGTTATGTCTGTTGGCATTGTGTTGTCATTGATGTCAACCAGTATAACATGACCACTGGTAGTAGAGATGGATGTGCAACACTACTATGAAGGAGTACAGGATGTGATATCTCTGATATCACCTTGTGTTGCAGAAAACCGGTAAACCGAGAAGGCAAGAACAAGTGGCCAGTGGAGTCATCAGTACACAAGTTAGTGCCTGACTTGTGTGATGAGATAGAGGAGTGTTTGAGCAGTTTTTTGTTATGAAGAGATGGAATATTACCTAAATCACATCAACACTAGAGGAGAAGAATGAACAAGCCACCAATATACTATGAGGCTGTAGAACAGTGGGACTCTCACTGGATGAAGTTGTAGTCATCATGAGAAGCAATGACTAACAATGAATATGCTCACTTCATATCACATATGCCTGTTTGAAAAGATTTGCACAAACAAGGAAGTCACATGAAGAGCATTGTAGGATGCAGAAGGTAAGGTGTCACTCCACCGGTAAGTGGAGATTATCTCTTATTATACATTGTGTACATAAGTGTGAAAAGGTAAAGGCAAGTACTTGAAGGCTCACATCGGATCCACCGGTGAATTAAGGGAATGCCTTAAGTACATGAGATCAAGACCGACAAAGAAGGCATGTTGAGATACCAGTTTAGAGGAAGTGAGAAGTGTTTATCACCTTGACAAACTAGTAGATGAATGAACAGAATTGATCAAGGAAAAGGTGAGGCTAAGAAGATGCAGCCAGAAATGGATTGACCTTATTAAAGATGGATTTTTGTGAAGGTTGATGACATGGTGTCATCAAGAGTGGTAACCGATATGTAAGTCCATCGTTAATATGGACAAGGTGCAGATACTTGATGGGAATGTGCATGCATAGATCTGTCATGTCTGAAGACCAGTTTGATGGTTACACCTGCAGATTAAGAAAGGTCATGACAAGAAGGACAACTGGCAAGGTGTCATATGCCAATAGGGTTTGCTTATCGGTAGATGGAACCGATTGTTTGAATGTTCGATGACTAGGCATGAACCAATAGAATAGTATGATGAGGTGGATACCGATAATGATGCCAAGAAAGGATGAAATGGAAAACGTGCATGAGGCGGCGAACCTACATCAAGTAAAGATGGAATGTACATCGACGGAGTAGGTGTAGAGTTGATTGACTGTGATAAAAGGTCCCACAAATCATGGGACATGTTGTAAATTGTTGCAGGGGTTTGTAGCTCAAGGTCTGAAGGACAACTACGAGCCAGCTAAGGGTGATTGAGGAGATCAAGGAAATGAAGGAAACAACACAATGGATCTTGTTTGTTTTGACCAAGAGATCTGATGTTAGGATAAAAAGTAGATCACCAAAGATAGAAGGCGTGATCCAGGAGGTACGTAAATAGCAGATTTGTGCAGACAGGTTGTCTGAAAGATCAAATCAGATAAGATCTGATTGGATTTGGTTTTGCCTCGAGGGTGGTGAAGAAACCCTAACCGCCTGATTTTTAAAATGGTTCTTTGGTGGGAAACCAGTCTATAAAGATAAAGGAAAAAGACATTGTATGGTGTTGTTGTAATAAAAGAATATTGGTGCTACTACAAAGTGTGATACTTATGTAGGTAGAGAAAATTAGCCTAGTGCTTGACAAGCATCTAAGAAGTGAGTGAGAGTGAGGGAGAACCTGATTGAAGCATTCAACCAGTAAGAGAGAAGAACCCATAGTGTCCATATCGATAGAGCAGAAGTGAAGGAGGCTATAGAGAAGGAAGACAAAGAACTAGCTCATTGTTATATCGGTGAAGAGAAGAGAGTGAGATGGAGATCTAGCAGAGTAGAAGAAGAGGATAAGTGTATTGGTAGAGTTCATTGGCAGTTAAGCAGCAGGAGAGAGCAACAGAAGAGTGAGTTGGTGTAGCAGAAAATATATCTCACCGACAGAGTGAGACATTTGATAAGGTTACAAGATTCACTTGCAACAAGATAACTACTTATGTATTTAATATTTATATTGTGAACATTGAGTTATAGCTCGGTGCAGGGGTTGGTGCTCCTTGGGTTAGTGCCCTAAAGTCATTGGTTGGTGCTCCTTGGGTTGGTGTACTAAAGTCAGGGGTTGGTTCTCCTTGGGTTGGTGCCTTAAGCTTTGTAACTGTGTTTTCATTGTGAGGCTAGATTGGAGCAGTAGTCTCCAACAGCATTTCTCGCCGAGGTTTTTCCCATCTTGGGTTTTCCTCGTATATGCTAATATTATGTGATGTCCCTTGTGTGATTGCATTTGTGTTGGTCTTCCCACTAACTAGTCAGTTTGCATTTGGGTAGATCTATGCTCACATAGGATTAGTAAAAAGGAAAAGATTTGAGAACCACTTATTCACCCCCTCCCCCTCTCACTGGTACATTGTGTCTAACAATGTCTTCTCCTTCTTCCATTTTTAAGTTCTCATATTTGCACTTAGTTGTTAGCTTCTTTGATAGTTTGACTTTGTCATTTCCTTCATAGATGTCTCTCAACTTTTCCCATACCTCATAAGTGATATATAATGAAATAACCTTTGCCAATTTAGTATTAGATAAAGCACTAAAGATAGCATACCTTACCTTTTCATTCTCTTCATAAGCTTGAATCTCATCAGGAGTCTAAGACCATTTATCAATTGTACATACTTAGTTTCCACTACTTTCCTAGTGTTTTATCCCAAGAAGATCAGGTAACCTCTTATATTCACTTTTCAATAGCCTTAGTTGGATCCTCAAAAGATAGGAATAGTGAGTTTATGTGCCATCGGATGAGGATCTACCTCAAGTGGTTAGGCTCTTCTCTAAGAAGCCAAATTTTTGATAGAAATTGTTGAATATCTGAGCAACTGAAAGGGAGGGGGGGTGAATCAATTAACAACTTAAATCAATTACTTTTATTCCTTTACACATCTAGAGTAACCAATAGAATTAATAAAAATGAATATATCATGAAAACATAAGGATACAATAGATCACACAATAAACACCAGATATGACATGGAAAACCCAAGAAGGGGAAAACCATGAAGAATGTTAGTTCTCAATATAAAACACTGGTTAAGGTCATTTTTACAAAGGGTGGCTCACTTCCAGAATCCTCACAGTAGGAGGACTTACTGCCCAAAAAGAGGCCCATTGCCAAAGAAAGAAAAAAAGAAAAGAAGAATCCACCACTATAACACAAACTACAAAACTGGACTGCTTTCAGTGCCTCAATATAAATCACACACTTCTCACATCAATATGAATCATATTGCATATCTTCCACATAATACCATACTAACTCATTCATATCGTCCTCATATATATATTGTCACTGAGAAACATAATCTTCTAGGTAGGCCAAGATAAAGATATAAAATAGGTCAACACTAAACATTCAGGTGGTGGGAAGGAATGAGAAACAGACCATACCACAACACATATCTGTTGGTGTAAATAATTATTCATCATGGATATTATTACACTTACTTAAGTTTACTTAGGATAATGCGTTTCATAGTAGTTTGGATATGAGACACTTGGGTGTTTGTGCCACATTGGGATAGTGTGTGTAGGAGAAATTCCACCTCTTATGGTGTTGATCTTGTTATTACACTATCATATCAACTTATTGTGGAGTGATAATTCCACCTTCGGTGGGTGATCCACCTCATGTGGAATATTATATTATTTCTCCTACCTACCCACACCTATTTCCTACCTACCCTTGTTTCTTATTGAGCCACATGTCATATTTGTGTGCTCATACATATCCCTAGCCTTGCCTATATAAGCAGGCTCATCTACATTGTATGTAACAATCCAGTTGGTCATTTTCTATTGATGAGAATACAATTTATTCTTGTCCTATATTGTGTCTCTATCTTGTACATTTCATTGACCTCTTGATCTTGGCAAAATCCAACATGGTATCAGAGCCATTGGGGCTTCATTGATTCGTCTTGAAGAGGCATTATTACGACGTCAAGAGGCAGATCTGAGGAGCAGCATCTTTTGGAGGCATCCTAGACCAGATCCAACCCCGCCATTGCGTCCAGAAGGCCATTTCCATGAATTTTGGTTATAAAGTTGGCCTATTTTGGTGAGAAAAATTTTTTCTTCATTTTTGCCATATTCGTACGGATTTTCAAAAAATAATTATTTTTTTCGGAAAATTTTTTTCATTTCTGAAAATATTTTTTTTTCAAAAAAATCAAAAATCAAAAAAAAAAAAAAATTTGAAAATCCGAAATCAAAAAAAAGGAGAAAAAATCAAAAAAAAAATTGTTTTTTTTTGGGGGGTCCGCAAACCCCCCCCCCGTGACCTGCAGGTCGCAGGTGTACCACTTTTTGCAGGCCACGTACCTGCTCTGTGCACTATACGACGCCGACGCCGACGCAACCATCTCGAGGTCCCCGCATGCCGCCGCAGAACGACCCACCAACGGCCCCTCCCGCTACCTCCGCTCGGCCGCAGTCCCTTCCGGCGGTCTCCTCCGACCACCGTCAGCGGCCCTCACAGCGCCGCCCTGCATCTCCTCCCGCATAGCTCCACTCCACTGCCTCCGCCGGCCAAAGACTCTCAGCTCGGCCAGCTCCCCCGCCACGCGGACACAGACCGGAGGAATCCGCGCCCGCCACGTGGCAGGCGGCCACTGGCCCGCGGTAAAACCCTCACACGTCATATCCGTACGGAGACACGTCATCTGCCACGTCCACAGTACGGTTTGCACAGTCAGTGCACCATGCAGTCATCCGTACAGCTGCCATGCAGACGCCACGTGACTCGCCCAGTCATCTTTCCGTACGGTACAGAATACACAATCAGCCTGTCGCGTCATCCGTCCGTACAGTACGGACATCCAGTCAGTAGAGTGCGAAGTTTTTGCGACGGTCATACGATCATCAAATTTAACCCAATGAATTGCTGACATCAGTGCCACATCAGCAGGGTTTGAAAATTTTTGGACCCCCTCTCATTTGCATTTTTGATTTTGCAGTTCAACTTCAAATGCCCATAACTTGCTCATTTTTGCTCCTTTTTTGGTGCAATTTTTTTTGAAATGGGCTATAATTTCGTGCTCTCCGTAGTGGTGAAATAATTTTTTATTTTTGGTGCACGTATTTTTCATAAAATGCAGTTTTTGGTGATTGTCCCTGAGTAATCCCAGTTTTTGCAACTTCAGAGGCTTCGTTTGGGGTCATACGACCTCCTTTTTAGGTGTCATTTTTTTTGAAAGTGCGTATTTTTTTGTCTACTTTCACATGATGCTATCAGATTGATGTCATTGTAAGTAGAAATTGTACTTTCAAATTTAGGCCATTTTTGGCTCTCTTGGTACTTGTATATTTGCTTGAATCTCAGTTAGATTCATTGCACTATTGATTGAAGTCTCTTGCATCTCATTTGAGAAGTTGTAAAATTTGCATCATAAGTCCACTTTGCCTTGTTTTGCAAGTGGCTCATTGTAATCGCACTAAGTATAAAGTGCCAAAATCATCACTTTTGGGGGGGTACTTTGATTGATTGAATTTGGGGGGTGTCTCTTGTGTTTTTGTGCTCTTGTGTTCCTTCCTTTTTGCTGCTATGGGTTCTTCTAAGTTTCCTCTCTTAACTCCACATAATTATGCTACTTGGAAAATTGATGCATGGAGTAAACTTATGGAAAAAGGACTCACTCATTACATTGATGGAACTATTGTTTCTCCAGCTAATCCTAAGGCTGATCCAGTTGGTCACTTAGATTGGCTCACTAAAAATATCATGGCAATTGGTACCTTAAGAAAGTATGTATCAAATGATCTCATTTTTCATATTGAGAAGTGTACTCTAATCAAGGATGCTTGGCAAAAGTTTCAAGACTTGTATGGTCAAGTTGATGAGATTAGGGGATATCAAATTGATAGTGATCTCACCATGTTAGATCCCAAGAATTTTGATACTATACAAGATTATGTCACTAAGGCAAATGAGTTGAGGGCACAACTCAAAGATTGTGGCATTGATAAGAAGGATACTCAATTGATATTCAACTTGATAGGCAAGCTTCCACAAGAATATGCAGCATTTGTTTCTAGTTTCCAAACTCATAGGATGACAATGGGTTCAAGCTACAAAATGCCTACATTTGATGTTTTCAATGAAATGTTGATGATGGAACAAACTAAGTTGATAAGCATGGGAATTCTTAAGGCTTCTTCTAAGTCTCAAGCATTAGTGGCAAATCAAGGGAACAAAGGAAATCAAGGAAAGGACAACTCAAACAAGAAGAAATGGCAATCAAAGCCTAAAGAAAAAGCACCATCTTCTCCAAAACAAGGAGATTCATTCTCTTCCAAGAGAGATAATTCACCAAAGAGGGAGAGACCTACTTGTGTTTATTGTAAAAAGATTGGTCATGAGGAGCATCGTTGCCATACTAAGAAGATTGATGAACTCACACATATCATCAAAAAGCATAATATTGATTTGCCTAAAGTCTACAAGAAGGATGATTCATCAACTTCCACTTCCTCACATTCAAAAGGAAAAGGGCAAGCTTTCATGGCTTCTACAAGTGGGAAGACTCACTCTTTTGGAACAAGAAAAGGAAAAGCTCTATGTGCTACTATCAGTCATGATTCAGAGAGATGGCTTCTAGATTCAGGGGCTTCTCATCATATGGCATCTTCACAGTCTATGTTCTCTACATTTGAGCCTTGCACCATGCCACAAATTTTGATGGGCAATCATACATACATGGATGTGATTGGGAAAGGATCTATTGACATTGGGGATAACTCCTTCAATGATGTGTTGTGTGTACCCCACTTGACAAACAATCTCCTTTCTATCTATCAAATCACACATGGTGCAACTAAGAGAGTTGTGGAGTTCACACCTGACTCAGTTTTCATTAGAGACATGGAGACTAGAGCTATCATTGCAACTGGGGTGGTTGATCATGCATCTCGGTTATACTCCTTTTCAGATTTTGTTGATGATGATGATTTCACATTTGATGATTCTACACATTATGATCACACTTCTTGTGATGATTCAGATTTTGAGGAGAACTTTGGACACTTGAACATGGGGATTCTCACATGTAACCCCGTTCTTGAGTCTTGTATTTCATTTCCTCATATTGATATCACATCACCTATTGCACCTGATGATGCAGATAGTGCGACAGTTTTGCCTTCATGTGATTTAGTGCAGCAGGATATTCATTGTCTTCCAGCTTCAGATTCATGGGATGATTACTTGACAGACATTGCAGGTTTGTTTGTGGAATCCTACATTGCAGATTTGGGAGACTTCATTGATGACATACATCTTCTCTTTGATGAAGATGATCCTTCTTCGATTGTTGCGAGGGCACACTCTGACCCTTTTGTTCATTCTCTACATGATCATTCTTTCGAGGATGACATGATTGTGGATACTTATGTACAGCAGTTGGAGGAGGTCTCTTTATTCTTTGAGGAGACACATGAGTCTTTGGACATTGTTCTACATCCATCTCCACTAGATCTTGGAGTGCCTTTTTCAGCAGTGTGGCACAGTTTACCACCTTTGGAGGGGGTATCTTTTAGCATCAACATGGGGACACTTGAGCAGTTTTCAGAGATTCCTTTCATCATGAGTTTTCTTCATACAACTTCCCTTCATGATTGGGGAGACTTCATGGATACACCTTTGGTTTTGTTTCTTCCTAAGGGGAGGAATGTTGTTCGACGTTCGTGGAGCAGTTTCTTCATACATCGAGCTTCTATCATTGGTGCAGATTCTTCATTGAGGGAGGATCACAGTTTGACTTCTCTTCTTCTCTCATATGGGGGGGACCTTTTCCTCACATGGGGTTTTGTTCCTCACATACTTCTTTGAGAGTTCTCTTGTATAGCTTTCATCTCTTTTTTGGGGGAGGGTTTTTTCCCATTGGGTTTTTCTCTCTTTCCCCACTTTGTGAGAGATTTCATTGCATTGGTTTGCATGCATTTGCATTTGTTCATGGGTACCTAACATGGCCTCGTAGCCGGGACCCATCTTGCATTGCTTAGTTGCATTGTAGACTTAAGTGCATTCCCCTAAGTTGCACTTAAGGGGGGGTGTTGGTGTAAATAATTATTCATCATGGATATTATTACACTTACTTAAGTTTACTTAGGATAATGCATTTCATAGTAGTTTGGATATGAGACACTTGGGTGTTTGTGCCACATTGGGATAGTGTGTGTAGGAGAAATTCCACCTCTTATGGTGTTGATCTTGTTATTACACTATCATATCCACTTATTGTGGAGTGATAATTCCACCTTCGGTGGGTGATCCACCTCATGTGGAATATTATATTATTTCTCCTACCTACCCACACCTATTTCCTACCTACCCTTGTTTCTTATTGAGCCACATGTCATATTTGTGTGCTCATACATATCCCTAGCCTTGCCTATATAAGCAGGCTCATCTACATTGTATGTAACAATCCAGTTGATCATTTTCTATTGATGAGAATATAGTTTATTCTTGTCCTATATTGTGTCTCTATCTTGTACATTTCATTGACCTCTTGGCAAAATCCAACAATATCATTAGTCATATCACTATGTTACATCCATTACCAATTTTGGACCCAAAATAAGACTCACATGCTACTCCAATATTGTTACTCATCTTCGAATTCTGGACTTAATACAAACCCAAAATGCACTACCCAATATCTCAAAAATAGGAATGAAACCAAGATACACATGAATACAATCGATCAACACCATATTTGATAGACAGAGAAATCTAGATCACTGTTAACTCAATCAATCCATGATGAATATCAACTATGACACATCTTCTGAAGCACCAACAATTATCAAAACACAACTATTGAATTACCAACACCAAATCCATGTGTTGACATCACTGACAACCATTATGTTGACATAAATGACAACCAATCACCAACATCCCATTTGCAACACATAGATCTACACTTTTTCGTGTTTCACTTTAGCATCTCCCTCATAGATAGTGCATAATTTATCCCACGCATCTTTAGCAATTGCACAATACATAACTTTAACAAATTTTATGTTTGACAACCCACAAAGAATAGAATTCTTTGCCTTTGCATTCTTTTTATAATCACTCTTTTCTACCTAATCAATAAGAGGTTGTTGAGGAATAGAGTATCCATTTACAATAGACATCCAAACATCAAATCCTAATGATGCTAAATACGCTTGCATTCTAATATTCCAAAAAGAATAGTTTGTACCATCAAATATGGGTGCTTTTTTTTTGTGAAACTCCTTCTTGACTAGCAAGACCTACCCAAGATAATTAGGAAACCTAGGGCTCTTATACCAATTGTTGAAACACACATAACCACTAAGAGGGGGGGTGAATCAACGATACCAATTTTAAACGTGTAGATTATGATTATTTTAACAATATTAAATAATAAAAGAAATAACAACGCCAACCATAAGATTAGAAAGCAAACAAGAAAAAAAAAAACAAGAGTATACGTGGAAAACTCTAAAAGGGAAAAACCACAGTGAGAAATGTTGCTAGGAACTACTGTCCTAATCCAACTTTACAAATTGAATATAATTGATTACAAAGACTTCACTCGTCTCACATTTAAGGGCACCAACCCCTACTGATCACAAACCCAAAGCGACCTTAGAAACCCACCTAATTTCAATTTCAATAGAACAAAAACTCAATCACCTAAAAAGTTAAACCACAATGTCACCTTCTTTATAACGTATGTAACTTGATCTTTGTCTTTATCATATTTTTTTTTATCTTCACACATTTTGCAAGCCCCACTATCTCATAACATATTCAACTATATTCATATTGCTGCATTCTACAATTAACAACATACTTACATCTCTGTAGAAATTTTTGTTCACATTACCATACCTGCATTCACCAATGCATGAACAATATCATTTGACCAAGGATTAAATTCAGATTCAATATTCATCAATAACCTCTATGTCCACTCATCTGCATTTTCAATATTTTCTCATTCGAAGACAAAGACTAATTAAGTACTCTACACACATAATTTCCTTATGTCGATGGTTACTAACATTATGTATCTCTCCATTTGTAACAAACCTAGAATGAATTTCATATGGTTATTTGTTTCACTATATTAATCGTGGATCGTCGATAGTATGAAATAGAGCCATGGAATGAACGGTTGAGATCAAATTCTAATGCCCCCACTTTGACTATCGAAAGAGAACACAGCATGTCAAAGAGGCATAACAACATCATTGGGACATATTCTGGGTCATATCAATCCTTCAATGAAGAACATTGAGATTAATAAAGAAAGGTTCATCGAGGAGATAATCATCTATCGATGGAAGTCATCTTGAGTCCCACCAATCCTTAGATGATAGACGTGAACACAAATAAATGAAGATCATCGAAGAGACTTACGTTGATGAGAGTCTGTTTGGGCCTCATTGATCCTTTGGAGACTATCTTGAGCATGGTGAAATGAACACCATCGGAGTGACACACTGGTATCAATGAGATTCTGAATGAGTCCTATGGATTCATCGATGAGAGAAAGAAATTGCATATAAAGCCCTTCAAATCGAACGGTTATCGTTCACTCGAAGGCTTTAAAATTTGGACAAGTCACTCTGCCTTGGGTCCATGCTGACTGTTGGATGTACTTTAGTTCAAAACTCAATGCAAGCTCAAGTGATAACGATTCGTGAGGAAGAGGTAGTAAAGCTCATCGAAGAGATAATCACATGTCAATGAGATTCTTAACAAGACACAAAGATAAAAGATGAAGAACACACGTGCACAAGATAATGTAGGACCGGTCACCAAATGTTTAAAAGACCCTTCAAGTGATCAACATTAATGAGATCACCATCTAGAGAAAGTCACTGAGCAAATAGAAAATAGAAGGCATGCAAGAGCAATTAGACTTCGGAAAAGAGATGCTAAATTGTAATGTCCCCATTTTTCATGATTCTCTTGTAGTGCAATTGGTGTTATTTTGGGGGTAATTTGATGCACAAGTGGGTTCAGATGGATTAATAGAGATGAACGACATTTTTTGGAATGATTTCACGCAATTTGTCTGAACTTTCAATTTTTAGCAATGGGGCAAAAGCACAAAACTTTGTCATGTTTCAGGCCAACTTAAAGCACAAAACTTTGTCATGTTTCCAGTCAACTTATCAGCACAAGTGAATTTAAGTAATTCTAATTAAAAATCACTTTGGTCAAACATTTGGTCTATAGGGATTCTTTATAGCTATCTTATATATGGGCCACAATTTTCCAATTAGAATTGTCTACTAAATATATATTTTATACCACTTTGGGTCTAACCACCAATTTTATTTTATTTTTAAAATTCGATGTTTCAACAACTCCTACTTTTATTAAAAAAAAAAAAATTGAAATGTAAAAATACCCTTTTATAGATGCATAAACGAGTTTTCTAAAATATATATCTTTTAATATTTTAATTAGTTTTTATATTTTATATTTTATTTTTATTGAAAGTAGGTCATCAACACTAAAACATAAGGTTGATTATTTTGTAAAGGAAAAATACTTAAATTTATTTTAAATAAAAATTAAAAATAAATGTACTAGAGAAAAGAGTTTATGTCAAGACGATATAATTCTCTTCTAATTTGGATAAATAATTAAGAAAAAATGTGACATCAAATGGAAAGAGTTATATTTCAGTACACACAACTTTTCAAAATTATTAAGAATATATATATATAGTTAAAAATATATTTTTGCACTAAAGTTTCAAGTTATCAATACACACAAAAAAATTGAAGGAAAAAAGGTAAAATTAACTATATAAAGTGTGACGCCTCACGTAACTTTGGGTCTAACCCTACCAAGCATGTGAATGGTATAATCTTTCTATTTTCTTCTGATTTGCATGTTTTAGGTTCTTCATTCGTGTATGGCGGATTCTTGATCGTAGAACTAGGGTTTATGTGGTTGGATCTTTGTTGGTTTTACAATAATTTAATCTTCCAAATTCACCGTATACAGCTGAAACCATCCATTCTCTTGGACCATTGTAGATTCCTTAGAGTCATCTCCTTTTTGATGTTGTAGCATCCTAAAATTGCGACACTTGCAATTTCGACTGCATTTGGGTCTTCACGATGGCGGTGCAACATTGAACCTGAATGGAGACCCTGAAACTTGTTTACGACACTAAAAACTGCATTTTTGAGCACCCTGGCCTGATCCTCCTTGCACCCTGCTATCCCGGGAGGTGGGACCATGGCGCCCAGCGCCCTGGTCCCTGGCCCTATTTTTGGGCCTGGTCTCTTTTGGGCATCGGGTCTTTAAGTTTGCAAATTGGAAAATATTGTTTCCTGGTCGGCCCAAGGTCGGAAAAATCAGTCTATCAGCCCTAATTGACAAGTATATAAACTACATTTCCCCTCTCAAAAGAGGAAGGAAATAAGTAAGAGCAAGAGGCGGAAGCGATATTCAAACATTCAAACATTCAAGCATTCAAGCATTCCTTCAAGCAATTGAGCATTCTAAGTCTCCATTCAAGCCTAAGTGTTGTATTCAAGACAAGGATTCAACCATTGAAGAGGAGATCACTTACAACATACAAAATACAACATTCATTACACCTTCGCATGTAAGAATACAAACATTCTTACAACAAGGTATCAGTACTTGTTTACATTACAAACATTTACATTTACAGCATTCTCATTTCTTGGTTAATTCCAAAACCGGGGTTTGACCTAAAGGCAAACCCCTAATCCCTAACCCCCCAATCGTCCTCTCTTTTCTATGTGTAGGTTGCAGGTACGCGGCTGTAATTGAAGATCTGGAATCCTTGTGCAGAGACGAACAGATCCCCCTTCGTTTCGCGGATTTTTCGGAGGACCGTGTGCATGCCGGGCGCCATCGTCCCGTCAACTTTCACCCGAATTTGCAGAACAGCATCATCTCGACATTTTACTGCTAATTCCAGGTCCGCAACTTCATCTCGTATCCCTATCTCTGTTTATAAGCGAATCTTTCTTACTTTACATGCATTCCTAGTTCCATATTTCTATCTACATTCTTTACAAAAGAGGGTATCCTTGATGTCTCAACCCTTGAAACTCATTTAGAATCCAGTCTTGCATTGTGTGGGATTGGATCTAGTGAGTTTCAACCCCTCTTTTGAATGTAAAGTCCCTCCTAAGTGAAAACCGTCAATCCTAGTGACCCCCTTTCTCCTTGGAGTGGGGGAGAACACCTAGGGTTCGATTTTCTGCTTTACATTTTGGTGAACTCGACGTGAACATCCTAATTCTAATTATTCATGGTTAGATCTGAAAAATTTGCTTCATTAATTACATTTTCATGTTTGATCTTTTGCAAATTTTAGAGGTTAATTGCATAAAAAACCCTAAAATTTTCTGTTTAGTAATTGAGCTTGTGAAATGTTTAATTGTTAATGCTTGTTTCAGATCTACCCTTCTACTGTAAATTGTCAAATCATATTTGTGCTTCATTTTTGAAAATTAAGTGGTTAAATGTCAAAACCCTAATTTTTAAAACCCTCTTGATTCAGCCTTTGACTGATGATTTCACTGATCAAAACACCTCCAAATCGGCTGTAACTTTGGATTCCGCAACAAAATCATAATATCTCTTATCCCTAAAAATTTGGAAAAAAGTTGCGAGGACCGTGTGCACCCCGAGCGCCATTGTCCCCGACATTTTTTCCGAAATTTCGGGAGCTAGATCTTACTGTATTTTTCTGCTAAAATCCAAAATTTTGGCTGACTTCATCAATTCTAACACCTTCAAAATTAAAGTCAAAGTTGATCTAGGGATTGCTTGGATTAAGGCTTCTAATCATTCAAAAATTGTTGAAATTAAAATTCTTGTCAAAATTGTGTTTCTTACTATCCTAAATCTGAAAAGTGTGTTGGTATTCATTCGAAATTTCAGTGCTTTATTCAAATTTTTGCAGTTTGTGACTTTTGAAATTAAATGTTTAATTGCAACAACCTTGATTTCCACTTTCAAAATTGAATTTTACATGAAATTGAGTCAATTTTTAAATTTCAAAACCTGCATTGCTTTTAGTATTCCCTCTAAAATCATAAAATTCAAAATTTCAGTTTCCCTCTCTTTTTCAAAATTCAAATTTTGTATTTTTCAACAATCTTGGTAGGGTTCAATTTTGAGATTGCAACTTTAATTTGGCCTATCTACAGATTGTAAAATCACTCAATTTTTTCAGATTAGCTCTAAAATCATCATAACTTTCATCCCTAAAAATTTCGAAAAAAGTTGCGAGGACCGTGTGCACTCCGTTCGCCACGGTCCCGGATATTTTTTCCGAAATTTTGGGAGATTGTCTCGATTGTATTTAACAACTTAAATCTAGGAGATTGGTTGATTTTATTGAAATTTGCTACTTCTAAAATTCAAAATCTTCTCTCTCCCTAGTGCATGAGTTTTACAACAATAAGCCCTACTTACACTATTCCCGTTAGACGAAGCCTTAGAATTAAGTCTTTCCAAGGTTTAATTACTGAGGAGATGGAACCTAATTTGAATGGCCTTTTTAACGAGGACACAGGTAATTCCTCTAATGATGAAGAAGCTCTCCATGAGGTTTCTGTAGAACAACTTTCGAAATTGGATAACCAATTTGACGATTTTTGACAATGGATGTCTCAAGAATACCCCGATAGTCAAGCTCTTCCCTTAATTGAGGGTCTAAAACGTATGGTTCAAAATGATAAGAATGGAATTGATATTTTGCGTAGTATTGCACACATTGTGGATTCAAATGTGATGCCTATGAAGAGTTGTGCTGAAACTTTGGGTTATACACAACCTCCTACTCAAGTCAATCATTCTATCCCTTTGACAACTTCTATTGCCAGTATACCTACTTTTACATCAAACATAATGACTACTTCAATACAAGACATTCCACCTATGATCACCAGTCATGGGGGCAATCCTTCTTCTTCAATCAACCCTCTTCCTTCATTCAATCCGACTTCTTCATTCATTCCTTCAATGAGTGTCCCTGTTATATCTCCATAAATGAACCTGGCGCAAGGGGGCAATTCATTTAATCATTCCATTCCTCCTTGTAGTGTTCCTCCTTTCCAATCATCTCCTATGACTAACTATCATAGTGTCCCGCCACCTTACTCTCAATCAATACCTTCTTTCAATAACATAATACCTCCATCTCAATCTAACACGTCTAATATGAATTCTTTGACTGAAGCATCCATTAACAATCTTGCACAAACTGTCTCTTCTTTACAGCAACAAATTGCCTCTATGAATCAATCTAAGTTTAGTGTGCCCACATTTGATGTTGCGAGCCCACTTTCTCTTGACATTGTTCGAGCTATTCCCCCTAAGCATGTTGAAATCCCACAATTGGAGCTTTACAATGGTAAAGGTGATCCTCTAACACATGTTAAGACCTTTCAAACAATATGTACTGATTTTGCTTATGACCAAAGGTTGCTTGCAAAACTATTTACTAGAACATTAAGAGATAAAGCCCTACAATGGTATTGCTCGTTGCCTTCTTATTCTATTACTTCTTTCGAACAACTGGCAAATGCTTTTATTCAACAATTTCAAAACAATATAAGTCCTAAAGTTACTTTGATTGATTTAATGCATTGTAAACAAGGTGTTAAAGAAAAAGTGACTGATTTCATTGGTAGATATAAGCATTTGTATGCTCAAATTTCTTTTCCAGTGCCTGACAATGATATTCAAAGAATCTTTATTTCTAATTTACAAAAAGATATTAGAGAAAAACTTCTGTTTTCTGAGTTTACTTCTTTCCAACAGTTGTGTGCAACTCTTCACAATTATCAACTGACTGTGAGTCAAATGGAACAAGCAAATCCTATGGCTCCGAGTGATAAAGGTGATAGTAGTCAACAACCATTTGGGAAGTTTAAACCGAACAGAGAGTCCATTAAATTCAATGAAAACATCATCAACAACAATGTGAATGCAGCATCAGGTGTGCCTCCTATTTCTAAGTTTTTCAAGAGAGAAAGAAAGTTTACTCCTTTGAATGAATCATTGCATAGTATTATGAATAAGTTATTGGAACAAAATGTGCTTACTCTTCCTCCTATAAGGCAAATAGATGCTACAAAGATTAATTCACCCTATTTTGATAACAAATCTTTTTGTCAATTTCATCGTCAACCTGGGCATGATACTGAAAAATGTTTTGCTTTAAAGGGTAAAATTCAAGATTTGATTGATAATAATACTATCTCTGTTTCTGGTGTGAATGATAAAGGCAATACATCTGTAGCTCCTCCTAACCAAAATCTTCAGATTTTTACTGATCTGTTACCTTCTCATACCTCTAATGCGATTGATACTACTGATTCCTCTGTCTCACCTGATGATCTTGTGTCTATGACTCCGAATGTGATTAACTTTGTAGAGCAACAAAAAATCCCTAAAGAACCTTCCATCACCTTTGATTCTAGTAAAACTATCAGGGCAGCTGATGGTCCTTTATATATAGTTGCAAAAGTCAAGAATACACCTTGCCGTGGAGTGCTTATTGATCCTTCTTGCATGGTTAATATCATTACTGAAGAATTTCTTTTTACTTTGCAATTGAATCAAGTGATCTATGACAAAACAAATGTGATTGTGAAACTATTTGATGCATTTTCTTCTCCTGCAATTGGTTCTATTACACTACCTGTTGAGGTCCATAACAAATCCCTTGATGTGAACTTTTCTATTATTCCATCGTCCGAACAATTTCGTGTGAAGCTAGGCTATCCTTGGCTGTCTTCCATGAAAGCTATTGCTTCTCCTATTCACAAGTGTTTGAAATTTCCCCATAATGGTGAAGTTGTTACTGTCAATCATAGTCTCTTTAAACCAGCTGAAAGAACTTCTAGCGTTCCTATTGATTACTTCTAGCCTAAACAATTCCAATCTCTTCCACCGCGAAGTGATCATCTTTTCAAATCTTATCAAAAGTGGAAAAAAGATATGATCCTATCTCTAAGTGAACCTAGAACACCCAACTTGACATTCCTATCGTTCTTGAGAAGGAAGTTCTTCCTTTGAAAGATAAAACTAATGTCTTTCCTCAAGAAGATTCCCAACCCATCCCTATGGATGTGACTATGTCTATGCCTAATAAATTTTCTAAAGGTAGACCTATACCTCCTCGTCATGATGGACTTGGTCTCCTTCCTAAACCAAATACTCTTACTTTATATGGAGCAGTTCCTCCTCCTTCTTTTTATAGAGAGAAGAGACCTTCTTCTTCTCCTATTATCCAACCTAAGAGACCACAACCCAAACACCCAAGTGATAAGGATGAGAACATTCCTCCTCCTCAATCTTCTCAACTTCCTACTAAGACTAGATGAAATCGTTCTGCACATGAACGCCGACGAAAGCGTCGTCTTAGAGCTCAAGCAGCTGCTTCTCAAACTTTGCAATCCCCAAAAACACCTTCAGCTAGCATTATTCCATTTTCTCCTCAGCCGGAAATTGAGCCAAAATCTCCTAAACATAAGATGCATGATGGTCTTGATCCTGTGCGAGTTAAAGATCCTATTTTTTTAAATCTTGATGATGATATAGATGAAAATGTTATTCATGATGAAAATGTTACTTCTTTTCATTCTGATAGTGAATATGAATATGTTGATGTTGATAACCATTTATCTAACAAATTTTCTAAAGCACTTATCCTAGCTCCTAGACAAGAACAACGTGGCTTGGAACATGAACATAGCCCTTGTTTGGATCTCGTGATAGCTCCATCTACTGTGTTGGATGTTCCTCCTCTAGCATGTTCCCTACCTTCCCGAAATATTGATCAGCAAGATCGAGGGGTAGATGACGTGCTAGACTAGTTCATTAGCATAGCAGACTCTTTCCTCCTCTCTTTTGTTACTTCTTCTATTTGTTATTCTCATTCTTCTATTTGTTGTCCTTAGTGTTGTCTACTTGAGGATGATGCAAAGCATTGCGATCTCTTTTGGTCTCTCTCATGTTGACTCAAAAGACACATGTGTTCCCTTCTTCTAGGTGACCTTCCTTGATTGGGGAATGAAGAACAATTATGCATACATACATATGATATACATGAATTATCATACAGCATACTGACCCCAAGGAAAGCGAAGTCACCTTGTGCTTTGTGTTTTGTGTCTATTATCCTTGGGCTTATCTCACACTTGGGGGCTAAATCCTTGTGATAACGTGCTCCTTTCCTTCTCATTTCCTATATGTATCACTACCTTAAAGCAATCACCCCCGATAAGGCATGTGCGATCGCTTTAACGTAGGGGGGCATACACCCTGTTCATATCTCTTCAAGATACTTGAAAATTTCTTGACAAATTTAGCTTTGCCTTGAAAAATTTTGATGTCTTTCTTGCATGACTCATAGTGAGGGAACCTTACTACTGACAGTCATGGTTCTCCCTCGTGATCTTCCCTTTTACTTTGTCAATCGAAGCTGTAAGATCCTTAGTCCACTGGGGGCTTGGTATATCTTGCCTTCTTGACGTGGTGAAAGTTTTTCAATGTTGTTTCCTTGTACTTTACCGGAAGTATGGGCGTACGCTTATACTCCCGCTAAAGTGGGGGCTAAATGTAGCGTCCTAAAATTGTGACACTTGCAATTTTGACTGCATTTGGGTCTTCACGATGGCGGCGCAACGTTGAACCTGAATGGAGACCCCGAAACCTGTTTACGACACTAAAAACTGCATTTTTGAGCACCCTGGCCTGATCCTCCTTGCACCCTGTTGTCCCGGGAGGTGGGACCATGGCGCCCAGCGCCCTGGTCCTTCAGGACTAGGGCGCCCAGCGCCCTGGTCCCTAGCCCTATTTTTGGGCCCGGTCTCTTTTGGGCATCGGGTCTTTAAGTTTGCAAATTGGAAAATATTGTTTCCTGGTCGGCCCAAGGTCGGAAAAATCAGTCTATCAGCCCTAATTGACAAGTATATAAACTACATTTCCCCTCTCAAAAGAGGAAGGAAATAAGTAAGAGTAAGAGGTGGAAGCGATATTCAAACATTCAAACATTCAAGCATTCAAGCATTCCTTCAAGCAATTGAGCATTCTAAGTCTCCATTCAAGCCTAAGTGTTGCATTCAAGACAAGGATTCAACCATTGAAGAGGAGATCACTTACAACATACAAAATACAACATTCATTACACCTTCGCATGTAAGAATACAAACATTCTTACAACAAGGTATCAGTACTTGTTTACATTACAAACATTTACATTTACAGCATTCTCATTTCTTGGTTAATTCCAAAACCGGGGTTTGACCTAAAGGCAAACCCCTAATCCCTAACCCCCCAATCGTCCTCTCTTTTCTATGTGTAGGTTGCAGGTACGCGGCTGTAATTGAAGATCTGGAATCCTTGTGCAGAGACGAACAGATCCCCCTTCGTTTCACGGATTTTTCGGAGGACCGTGTGCATGCCGGGCGCCATCGTCCTGTCAACTTTCACCCGAATTTGCAGAACAGCATCATCTCAACATTTTACTGCTAATTCCAGGTCCGCAGCTTCATCTCGTATCCCTATCTCTGTTTATAAGCGAATCTTTCTTACTTTACATGCATTCCTAGTTCCATATTTCTATCTACATTCTTTACAAAAGAGGGTATCCTTGATGTCTCAACCCTTGAAACTCATTTAGAATCCAGTCTTGCATTGTGTGGGATTGGATCTTGTGAGTTTCAACCCCTCTTTTGAATGTAAAGTCCCTCCTAAGTGAAAACCGTCAATCCTAGTGACCCCCTTTCTCCTTGGAGTGGGAGAGAACACCTAGGGTTCGATTTTCCGCTTTACAGATGTCTAGACGTGGTCTGTTAAGTCTGAAGCCTAAAAGGTATTTGTTTTTAATTATTGCACCTTGGCAGAGTGTAGTTTCCTCAATTCCAAGTTTGAAAACTAAGTTCATATTAGACAAAGATTTTTTATAAGTGTGTTTGGAAACTGATATAAACTATACTGAGAATGAGAGATGAATGCAAGCCTCTGATTTTTATCTTAGAATATTTAAATATGGTTCTGTAAAGTGGAAAATCGCGATCGAACCCTAGTTGTTCTCCCCTCTTCCAACTCCGAGGAGAGAGAAGGGAGGTTCGCTAGGATTCGATGGTTTTCACTTAGGGGAGAGACTTTACTTTCAAAAGAGGGGTTGAAACCCACAAGATCCAATCCCACGCAATGCAAGATTGGATGCTAAATGTGTTTCAAGGGTTAAGACAGCAAGGCTACCCTCTTTTGTAAAGAATGTTGATAGAAGAATTAAGCTAAGCATGCATAGAAAGTGATAAAGATTTGCTTATAAAATGAGTTCGGATTATAGGATGAAGCTGCGGACCTGGAATTAGCAGTAAAATGTCGATACGGCGCTGTCCTGCAAATTTGAGCAAAAGTTGTCAGGACGATGGCGCCCGGCGCCACGGTCCTCCGAAAAATCCGCGAAACGAAGGGGGATCTGTTCGTCTCTGCACAAGGATTCCAGATCTTCAATTTCAGCCGCGTACCTGCAACCTACACACAGAAAAGCGAAGACGATTGGGGGGTTAGGGATTAGGGGTTTGCCTTTAGGTCAAACCCCAGTTTTGGAATTAACCAAGAAATGAGCAAGAGCTGTAAATGTAAATGACTGTAAAACAAGTACTAATACCTTGTTCTAAGGATGTTTGTATCCTTATGTGCAAAGGTTTAGATGTTGTATGTTGTATGTTGTATGTAACATGTAGTATGTGATCTCCTCTTCAATGGTTGAATCCTTGTCTTGAATGCAACACTTAGCCTTGAATGGAGACTTGAAATGATCAATTGCTTGAAGGAATGCTTGGATGCTTGAATGCTTGACTATAATTTCCACGCTTTTTCCATCATGTCGAATGAAAGAGGAAAATGTAGTTTATATACTTGTCAATTAGGGCTGATAGACCGATTTTCCCAACCTTAGGCCGACCAGGAAAGTTAATTTCCAAATTGCAAACAAAAAGACCCGAGACCCCTTAGGAGACCGGGCCCAAAATAGGACCCAAGGACCAGGGCGCTGGGCGCCATGGTCCTGGGGACCAGGGCACTGGGCGCCCTGGTCCTGAGGGACCAGGGCGCTGGGTGCTCTGGTCCCACCTCTCGGGACAGCAGGGTGCAAGGAGGTTCAGGCCAGGGTACTTAAAAAATGCAGTTTTTGGTGTCGTGAGCCAGTTTCGGGGTCTCCATTCAGGTTGCGTGTTGCGTCGCCATCGTGAAGACCGAAATGCAGTCGAAATTGCAAGTGTCGCAATTTTAGGACACTACAGGTTCAAAGTTAAGAAATAGCCTCAGTTATCATCCATTATTCCTAAACCTTTTACATTGATTAAAACTTTAGAATCATGTTCAAATTCCATGGTCAAGAATATGCAATTGTGAATTGTTTGATTTGATGTTTGTTTATTGAAATTGGAAAGAAGTAAAAAATTAGGTTGCACACTAAGGGTGGGCTACTACATAAATCATGTTTCAAAAAGTCAGATTTAGAGAGCGGGAAAGAAATAGAATCACAAAGTTGAGCAATCAGAACATTGGTTGACATCAATGCCAACTCAAAGAGCCATAGGCCAATAGGGTCAGCAATACGTGTCATTCCATCTATCAACGGGGGAGATTACTATCACCCTAGTCAACGTGTATTACATTTTATGCATCAACATACAATTCTAAGAGACAATATTAGTTGATGAGGCTATATTGATGTAGGATGTGTGAGATGGCTAATCAGACTACACAAGCAAGCTCATTCACTAGTCACCACGAGCCACATAGCACTATGGTGATTGGAGTATGGGAGAGTTGCTACACCCCTGATGCGACAAGTAATAATCACCACAATTACCCTAAGAGTGGTAGTAGATAAGAGAGGCTCCCACTTACACATAGGCCTCATTTGATACATCAGGAGGATGGAGGACAAAGGGGTGGTGTTCGCCTGAGGTATGAGCCTACTTGTGCATCTCTACCATGATCTCGAGTGATATGTACATTATGAGTTCTATAACATCACAAAATGTACCCTACTTCAGGTCCAGATTTTGGAGCACATTACATGCACCATACCGGCTAGTGTTCAAGTGGATAAAGATAGAGATGATCCATGAGAACACACATATCCTCTAGAGTGGCAAGAGTGGAGGATAAAGGAATTACTTTTTTGGACTTATTTTTTATTGTTTGTGCATCAATGATGTATTTTAACAATGGTATCAAGTTATGCCCACATGGAGCACAAATTGTAGGCAGCTTCCCTACATGTAGTGATCACGTTCTTGTTGGTCGTCATGCATGCATAGTGGTTCTATACTACTAGAAGCATTGCATGTACCAGTTCAAACAGGTACATGTCCAACACATGGCACCTCCAACATACATTAAATTGGCTAGGAGTGCCACAAGGCCTCAAGATAGACCATGCCCTACCATGGATTTACTATAGATAATAATAATAGTGGCAGTGATGATGATCACATCCCTCTATCACTAAACATTGATGGCATTGATGTCACAAATAGGTTTATATATTGGTGCTTAGCTACTAGTATAGTGCTCATCCTTCCAACTATATACCCTAGAGGGGAAAATAGTGCACAAGCCTCAAATGGAGAGGGGGGTCACAAGATCCACAATAAGAAAGTGGAGATGAGAAAGAGGACAAGATAAAGAGATAGACTCATCAAAGGAGGAGGGTGTTGTCCCTAGTGGTAGTATCAATCGTCATAGGTGTCTCACCATCAAAAGTCCATGTTCTGATTCCTTTGGTGGAGTCGCCACCATAGGTACCTCGTACCAGAGTTCCCCCAGTGGTGCCATAGGACATAGCAAGGCTACATTAGCCGACCCTGATTGGTAGATGGCTAATCTAGGTATATTTGTGATTTTGAGCATGATGTAGATATATTGCTTTGACATGGAGTTTTTGTACTATTCTTATGATATAGATCCTAAATTTGATCTCTTTCTCTATGTGTGCAATGCACATAGCAAAGTGGCTTGGGTTCATACACCAATTTTATTAAATATTGTACATGGGGTTCGGTCCTCGATGCTTATCAGCCTTATCAATCATCTAAGTGGCATGCTTAGCAATTTGATCTTGTAGCACAGCTTTAGACATCTTATGAGGAGACTCAAGTCAATATGGTGTAGAGTGAACAGTTGAGCACTATGATGGTCCAAAGAGACCAAGCTCTCATGGAGATTCAGACCATCCTCTCAAAGAGAGACCAGGAAGTAACACAGTAAGAGAGTGTCGAGAGGGAAAGTGACTCCTTGAAAACCCAAGTTAGTGATCTCTAGAGGTACATTAATGTTTCATAGAGTGGAATCGTAAGTGATCTTGATCACCCTCAAGTGCATCAATTGATGAATTATCTAACAGTAGTGAGGTAGTGAGAGTATGCTCTCATGGATGAGCTAGCAATGTAGATAGAGTACATAGCCTCCCAGAGGGAGACCATAGTAGAGATGAGGGGAGAGTTAAGGGAACACTGTACTCAAAGTTCCTCAATTGCTCGATTGCATTTCATCTCAATTAGGTGGCCACCACACTTAGATTGGGATCCTCTAGAACTTGCAAGCTCTAGGACCCACATGTTGGGAGGGTAATAAGACTTTTTATATACATTTTTATACATAGACATTGACTTTATATCTAATGATGTAGAGTATTCTTATATATATATATAAAAGAATACTCTACATCATCATGTGTGTGTGTGTACATGTGATATTTTGATTTGGTCATCACTTGTATCTTTATGGATGTATCCATTTGATTTGAAATATGTTATGGGTGTTTATATGATGTATGGTTAGACAAGATACTATCATGATTTAATTTCACATATGTTATACACAAGCTGAATTAAATACTATGATGATATAATATGATATGATGGTGTAGATAAATGCTAAATGATGTTTGCTTTATTAGAAATAAATAAAAGAACATGCTAAACGATTAATAAACTAAATGAGAAATGAACTAACATAATTGAAGTAATCTATGAGACCTAAATAACATTCATAGAAATGAAAAATATATATGTGTCTAAATTTTAATTAAATAAATTAACCATACACATGTATACATCATAACAGATGAAATGAATAAATGTGTTGATGAAGGAATTTCATAGCATGATAATCAACTTAATGCTT
This sequence comes from Cryptomeria japonica, assembly GCF_030272615.1. Lineage (NCBI taxonomy): Eukaryota > Viridiplantae > Streptophyta > Pinopsida > Cupressales > Cupressaceae > Cryptomeria > Cryptomeria japonica. The sequence goes on along the minus strand of NC_081408.1, from coordinate 49,317,325 downwards.
TAAGTATCATGTGCATGACACATAGGATACTTCTATCACTAGTACTGACGCAAGCGCATGGCATTTACAAGTTCCTTTAAAAGTGTACCATCCATCTCAAATAGACCATAAGCACTAGAACCATAAATAGAAGTGACTATATCAGGACATAACCAATTAGGACTAAATTTTCCCCTCCCCTACTTATTCTTGGCTCCTATGGCTTATTCCCCTCTTCATCCAAAGGGTTAACCCCCCTCACATAGTAGTTTTGTATATAGATCCAAAGTCATTATTTTAAAGGCCATTGGTTGCACTTATTATAGAGGGGTGTGTGGACCAAGATGGTGTGCAAAAACATGGACACACCCCATAAAAAAAACGAAAAAACACAAAACACGCACCAGGTATTTCAAATTTAAAAAACCCGTATACGTTTAGGCTCATTTTGTTGAGCCTAATTGAACCTAAACTGCATACGGTGTTTTAGTATACTAACCACGTACACGGTTTAGAAAATAAAACACCATACACGATTTAGAAACTAAAACCCCATACACAGTTTTAGTTTGTAAACCATGTACGTGTTTGTCTGTCAATAAAATTTAAATTAGTAATATGGACTTGTATGCAATTCATTTAGTATTCCATTAGGTTTTTCAACAGGATATATACATAAATTATAACATCTAAGTATAAGTGGAATTTTTCTTTGTCTTTTATATTTCCACTTATACTTTAATTTATATTTTATGTATATATTATCAGGATGTTTGAAAGTGGTTCCAGATCTCTTAGAGTTATAAGGCAAATTATATCTTTTCGAGTATTCTTATATATTTCAAACAGTCAAATTTCAGTAATCATCATTCTCTCTCTCGTCTCTTCCCTAAATTCCCCCTCTCTCTTCCTTAACCCATACCTTTTGTCTCTTAGGCCTTTCCCTCTCTAATTTCTTCCTTCTCTTTCTCATCTCCCTCACCCTCTTTATCTCTTTCGTGTATCCCTCTCTTTCTCTCCCTCTCTCAAATATCTCTATCTCTCACTCTCTCCCCTATCTTCGGTGTCTCTCTCCTATTATCTCCCTCTCAATCCCCCTCCCTTTCTCTTCCTCTATCAAGTATTTCTTTCCCTATAACTATTTCTCTCTCCCCCTCTTGCTCCATTTCTCTTTCTCTCAATTCTCTCCTCTCTATCAATTCTCTAGCTATCAACCTTTATCTATCTATCTCTATCTCCTCTTCTATAAAGTGTCTCTCTCTTTCATTCTTTCTATCTCTCCCTTACTCTCTTTCACTCTCTTTCTCTCCCTTTATTTCTCTCTTAAGTCTCTCTCCCTCTCCGCCTCTATCTCTCTATCTCACTCTCTTCCTCTGTCAAGTGTATCTCTTTCCCACTCTCTCCCTACCTCCCCCCCTCCCTTTCTCTTTTTCACTTAAGTCTATATCTCTCTCTGAAGTCTCTCCCTCTCATCCTCTATCTCTCTATCTCACTCTCCCCTTCTCTCAAGTGTATCTCTCTCTCATTCTCTCCCTCTCTCCTCCCCCTCCCTCTCTCTCTATCTCATTACCTTTGTTTCTCACTCTATCCCTCTCTTCACACCTCTCTCTCTAGTCTCTTTTACTCTCCTTCCATCCCTTCCTCACTCTCACTCAGACTCTCTCTATCTCTCACCCTCTCTTTCTCTCTCTCTTACCTTCCCTCGCTCTACCTCTAAGTAGGGAAAACTTTAAGAAACCCCCCCCTTGGACAAGGTGTAAAAACCTGGTGAAAGTTGTATAATTCCCGAGGAAAATTTTAATTTTACGAGCGAATTTTTGCCGTTTATGGAGAAAAAAAAAATCTCCATTGGTGAATTGTAATGTTTTTAAAACCCCAAAAATATTTGCATGGGCGAATTGTAATGTTTTTAAAAAAATATTTGCATTGGCGATTTCAACCTATTTTCAAACCATTAAAAAAAAATATTGGCGATTTCAACCTATTTTCAAACCATAAAAATAAAAATATTGGCGATTTCAAGCTATTTTCAAACCATAAAAATAAAAATATTGGCGATTTCAAGATATTAACTTTAAGTCGTTAAAACACGTGGCACACAGTTGTCATCTCTCTGCCTGGAAGACTACCCATTAGGGCATCTCGCGACCTAGCGACAAGCCCTTACAACTCTCTCTATCTCCAACTCGCAAGCTGAAAAATGCTAAGCCTTCGTAACCTCGAGATCTAGCGACTGAGGGAAACTGAACTGCCACTCGCTAATTCTCAACCACAAAATGTTAAGTCCTCATCACCGCAGCGACTTAGAGATAGTGGTAACTTTAACCCTTGTCGCGTACGCGCCAACATAAAACTGTTTATCTCTTAACCGCTAGCAATTCACTCACAAGCTCGCGGCTTGATCAAGTCTTCAGACATTTAACTTTACGAGCTGGCGATAACCATTAAACCTAACCACAAATTGTCTAGTCGCTAGCTCGTGACCTAAAAATGCTAACATTAAACAAACATGAGAGCTAGCGACAACTGTATGAAATGAGTTACTCGCTAACTCTCGCGGCTATAATGTATGACATCAGACCAACTCGAGACCTCGTGACCAAAGCAATTTCACTAACAATCTATATTGTTTTATTTGCTAAGCTCGGTAACATAAAACACTAACACCCAAAAAGCCTGAGACCTCGCGATGTAAACCCAAACCAACTTGTCGCCAGCTCACAGCTTGATCACGTCTTCAGACATTTTACCTTGTGAGCTAGCGATAACCATAAAACTTAACCACAAACTATCTGGTCGCTAGCTCGTGGCTTGATCACGTCTTCAGACATTTTACCTCGCGAGCTAGCGATAACCATAAGGCTTGGATGCTGACTCATTCTTGAGGGACTAGTTTGAAGATTTCTCGAGTCGAGGTTGATTAGACAAGCGAGGACGATGGTTTTAGAGGCATAAAAGGATTTGATAGCTTCTGAGTTAGAGATGGGAGATCACAGATTTCTCTGAGAAATAAGAGCTCAGGTTGCTTGTTGTCAAGGATTTTGAAGCAGAATTTGTCCAATCAAGGAGGAATAAAATCAGAACAAAATCATTCACAATAGATGAGCCTTAGCAAGATACAGTGGATTAAGGATTTGATAGGCATGATGATGACTTCTAGAGTCTACAGTCATGTTGGAAACCACCAAAATGATAATTTTTCACGTGAATGTAGAATGAGCATCACCAAATGAAGTGTGAAAATGTTATAAATACAATGGAGTGGTGACTTAATTGGTAGAAGAGAAAATAAACCTTTTTGATTTTCTGAGAGTGGTTTTTTTCCTCAGAAAGGAAGATGATGTTTGAGCAGGATCGTGCATGGAGTTGCACTTGTTGTGTGCTCTGTGATACCGGATGGGTGTTTTTTTGTTTTCTGCTATGTGAGTTTGTTTATTGTCAGAGGGGTTGTGAAAGTGAGAAGGATTGCTAGAGGGGGTGTGAAACCCTTTTCTTATCAAGAAAGGCCATGCATGGCACATCCTCTGCTTCTACTCTGCCACAAGATGGCAAGGAGTTTGAAGAAGGAGCCCGCAGAGGAATGAAAGAAGGATTTGTTTGGGTGGGGAGTGGCAGCCAGTCATCTTTGTGATGACATGGAAGCTGCAACCCCTCCCCAACATATTACATTTACCCTAAAGCTCCTCTTTCCACTTTCCTTGATCGTGGGCATGAAGGCTCGAGCTCATCTTTCCATTTTCTTTGTTCTTGGGCATGAAGGCTTCCTCCTCTATTTGGAAATGATATGTTGGATAGAACGTAACATCTCACATTCCATCTAAAGGCATCGGGGTGATAATGGCATGGCTCAAGCAATTTTGCAAGTTGTATAGTCATTGGGGTTCCTTTTCTAGTTCCAGTAGTGATTCTTCATTCTAGACTCTAGGTGACAGGAGCAAGTTGTATACTTTATAGTCATTTATATAGCAAATGAAAAGCATTTAGTGTCAAGCTTTGTGCAGGTTCTTGAAGGAGTTATATATAAATTATTAAATTTATTGTGTATGATTGTATCTCTTTCAAATGATTAGAATCATGAGATTTAACTTTTTTCATTTGTTGCATTGTTATGGTGTATGTAATTTTTCATTTAAATTTTCTGTTAGTCTGGAATCATAATACATATTAAGGATTCACCTCATTGTAATTGGTGGGTGGATTATAGACAGTCATAGAACACCTCCATATATATTACATAAACATCCATAGCATATAAAATCATAAGACTCAAGAGTATTAAGAATGAAAGTATTACTATTAATCACCACAATAGATAGGAATACATTATACAACATAATTAGTAAAACTATTAAACACCACAATAGATAGGAATACAACATATATTACATTATACAACATATATTACATAAACATCCATAGCATATAAAATCATAAGACTCAAAAGTATTAAGAATGAAAGTATTACTATTAAACACCACAATAGATAGGAATACATTATACAACATAATTAGTAAAACATCAAGACAACAGACCAGTGCCTTATCCTAGGGCATAGACTCTAGAGTCACTTTAAACTTACAATTCAAGACAACCTGATAATAAACTTCAATAATGAATAATGCCATTACATACACAACCCAGATTCATATGTAAACGGAAAAACCCTTGACCATTCAATTCACAGTGAAAACATAAATTCAACACAAAGACAATTATGTGAAGATCTCAAACTGCAAATGATATTGATATTATATTCATAATGATATTAGAAAGTAAATTCATAATGCAATTCAAGTTTTCAACTATGCACTTATCAAATTCTTGAACAGTTGAGCTATTATAAATTTATAACTATATAAGAGTTTTCAAGTTCAACATCAATAAAAGTGGCCAACTGGCCATCCCTCTCTACCGATTGAAAATAAAAAGATTACTGTGAGTAATCTTGGTTAGCAACCTCAACCTGAGATTTCTTCTTTGCCTTTGGCTTTAGCATGGCTTGCCACCTGTCCACCTCTTTGTCTGTTGGCCAACTGAATGCCTTTACCTCTTCCAACTTTGCAACTGAATCTGTCCATCTGGCATCTGTAACTGCCCTGGACTCAACAATAAATTTTGCATGGTCAACCTCAACCTTGAACAGTGAATCAAGCAGACCGTTAAGGAAATCAGCATCAACCTATTCATTTACATGCTTGATTATTTCTTCTTGCTCCAGAATCAAATCAAATTCGCTGGTCCAATCAGAAACTAATTTCAACTGTCCATTACTACCATAAATTGAAGGCACCAATTTACTATAACCTTCCCCAAATGTCTGCAATTTTTCATTTATAAGCACATCCTTCCCTGTGAAAAATGCATAAGCTGCATTCATTACCTCCACCATGTCTTTGGTGTCACTAATCTTGGGAGGGAACTCGTCACTATACATCATTGCAGTATCTAGCTTATCCATTAATCTGCTTCTTCTGAACCAAACATTGAACAAAGGTCCAAGAAAAGCAACAGCCTCTGGGGATGTTTTACTTGCCTCTGTCAAAGAAATGTGCAAATCATGCACTACCATCAATTTTCCTTTCAATACATTAATCCTGTGTTTCAGAATTCCTGACACAACAGAGATAGCCTTGACATTTTGTTCCTTTTCAAGCTTCTCAATTTTCCCTGTGTATTCCTCCATTTTTGCTGTCACATCAGCTGGTATTTCTTGTACTTGTTCTATAATTTGTATTGGAGGGGGCTCATTTGCAATTTTGTCTTTCAAATCCACTAACTCTTCCTCCAGAGCGCCCTTCTTCATCAGTGTCTCTTCATATTTTTTATTCAATGTAATCAATTGGGTATATGTTTCTGTGTATCTTCTTGACAAATCCTCTATTTTTGATAAATTCATGAAAGAAACTTGAGTCAAAAAAGAGGCAATCTCCGTGTTAGTTATGTTTTGCAAGTTCCAGATCATTCTGTCAGCTTTCTTTTCTACTTGGATATTTAGAAGATGGGTCTTTTGAGTGGAAGGGGCCAAAGACCAAGTAGCAAGTATCTTTGACTTAGGATTAAATCCTGATCCTCTTATTACATCTCCAATTTCAAATTTAGTTTTGAACATTGGGTCCTCTTGCTTCCTAATCTGATCAATAATAAAAGTAGACTGGATATCCCAGTCAGACATCTTAATCAATTGTCTTGCATGTTCCACAGATATTTGCTCCCTGTCATGCTCCCTGTCAGGATCATATTGCTACAGTGCCTCGATGATCTCCTATTTCTTTTCTTCATTTGCTTCCTCTACGATCAGATTTTTTCTTAATTGTTTTTGTTTCAATCTTGACAAAAAACTTTTAAATTCATCTGACTTAATAAAGTCATCATCTTTCATGAATTCATTTGACAACATCACACGCTCATCAAAGCCTTGAGCAAGGGCTTCGTTTGTTTCTCCCTGTTCTTCATTCTGCCCTGCTTCTCTGAGATGTGTCCTTATTTGATGAAAGTATTGTCCTTGTTCTATAACAATTGCTCTAGCAGGGTCTCTCCTCACAATTGTACTGACCTCACTGGTTTTTTGTTTCTTTGCAGCTAGGGTAGATTGAACTTCATCCCCACTCTCTACATCATCAGCATGAGCACACACACTAAGTGGCCTCTTGCCATATGAAGAATGTACATCTTGGGGGTCTTGCTGCTGAGCAACCACTTCAGAATCTAGAATTGGAGGCATTTGTTCCATCAGAGTTTCATATAAACTCAACATTTTGTTAATCCTCTCCAGGTACGGGCTATCAGGGCAAAAACCTGAGAAACTAGGGTCAGCAGCCTTCAATTCTGCTTCAACTCTCATCAAATTTTTCCATTTTCTTCTCCTTTCTTGTACTTCATCTTTTCTCAGCAAATTTCTAACCACATCTTCATCATCCAATGGTTCATGGTCCTTTATTGTGGCCCAAGGTGTCATTTTTGGCATTGCAATTTTAATAAATTGTTTCGGATCACAGAATCTAGACACAGCATTAACCAGCCTATACTGTTTAAGGAAATTTTTTACTTCATCAAAGCAACTCCTACCAATGGTAAAATTAGACACAACCCAAAGCCTAGGAAGAAAAGAACCCTTCCTGTGTTTATCAAGGTATTCTTTTTCAACTAGGGTCAATTGCCAGATAAACTCCATAAAAGCAATCCTAATTGGAACAAACTTTGGTAAAATATGGGGAGGCTGAGGACACCCATAGACTCTGATCACAGAAAAGTTATCAAAAAAATAAAAGTCCCCCCAGTTATGTGAAATAGACCAGTTTGGAACAAACTGGTAAGGTCTCAAAACTCTCCTAACATCAATTGACAATCATTCCCTAATTATTCCTAGCATTTCCATAATTGGTGAAACAATCCAATTTTCAAAGAAAAGGAAAGAAGAATGGGGAGAACTACTGTCCCAAACCTGGGTCCATCTTTGTATTGGCATTAAGACACCAAGTTCTTCTTTGAAAAGCTCCAATTCTTTATCCAAGAACTCAACATTATAGAACAAGATTAAATGCATCAGCAATGAATAATGCTTGAATGTAGGGCTGGGTGCACCACTCTGAATTTCAACTAGAGCATTATGAATGTGTTCAACCACATAGCCCACATAATCATAATCTTTGTTAACATCTAGGTGTTGAATGTCCATGGCCATCATCAGTAATTCAGCTGACACTATTGAATCTCCATCAAAACCCAACACTCTGCATAATCCATAAATTGCACAATGCATATAATGGTGGAAAGTTGTGATGTCAAATGGTGGTTTGATACTCTCTAGAATTATAACCGGCTTCCTATCCACCCTAGGCATGTATCTCGGGATTGCATGCTTCTTGAGAACACCTTTGTATTTGTCATAATCCTCTGCAATCCACTCCAAATCTATATCTGTACATGCAGAACCAGTAATCTGGAAAGCTTCAACAAAGCTAGCTCTATTAATTGAAACTAGGGCAAACTAGTTATTTCTTCTGATTACCCTAGATACTGGGCAATAGCGTTTGGCCAACTCTTTGATCAAATTCACATCAACATACACACCTAGCACAATTAACTTTGCCATATTTAAATCCCAAGGGTTTGACTTTGAGACACCCTTAACCCTATTATTCTAGAAATACTTAAACAGAGCATAACCAGTCATATTAGGCATGGTAGGGTTTCTGCATTGGCTAAATAAATCTCTCCATGCCAAATGATTTGTATTCAAAACAACGAAAGTCCCTGGCATCAAATCTACAAATTCCTCTTTGTATTTCTTAACCATCATTTCCTTAGTGGCATTGGCCTTGGAACCTCCAGGTTCTCCTGCTCCACTTGTCGTGGCCTTGGCCTTGGGGCTTGGGCTTGGGCTTGGAACCTCTAGTAGCACTTGTTGCCTGGCTCATTTTAGCCGCGAGAGAAAAACTTAACCAATTTTCTGAAATTTTCTGAGTTCTCACACCCAACACTTCGAATTCTCCAACGTTGTTGTAGAGCTCAATTCACTGGATTACCTCGAAGATAGAATGCATTAATGCAATTATACAAAACCTCGGCTCGATCATGCAATTTATGGTATTTACTATTTGGGCACCGTCACTTCTCTCAAGTCTCATTAATTGCCACACTTGCATGAACTAGCTAGTAGCTACAGTCTGTGGCATTAATTCAAACTTCAAACTAAAGTACTCGAGCGAAATTTGAATTCATGCCCTTATATTTGATTGGCGATTGGCATTCAAAAATTTTACAGAACCTGGCAAACAAGTCCATGTGTTAGCGAGTTAGCAACAATGCTGCCAAATTCTCTTAATTACAATCTCGCAACCCCTTTTACGAATCCTCAAAGAATCTCGCGAGTGAGTGACAGTCATTGATCTAACAAAACAACTTATGTCATCGCAAGCTCGCAACTAGAAACTTAACTTGACTTAAACCCTTGCGATCCCGCGATAAGAAGACACTAAACCACCATCGCATGCTCGCAACACTTTTTGACTTAAGACTTACAAACCCGCAAGCATGCGATGACCACAAAATCAGACCAAAACTAAACAACTTCAAAACCTGTGAGCAAGCGACTTAACCCCATCGCATGATTGCAAATTAAAATGACCTAACCACGAACACCTCGCGACCTTGTGATAACATAAAATCACATCCAATCGCAACCTCGCAACATAAAATGGTATTTGGGGATGGGCATCGTCATTAATGCAATTGTATAAATGTCAAAATCTTGGCTAGATCATGCAAGCCGTCACTTCTCTCAAGTCTCATTAATTGCCACACTTGCATGAACTAGCTACTGTGGCATTTGATTGCAATTGCCATTCAAAACTTTTATAGAACTCGACAAACAAGTCCACGTGTCAATCCCCCATCTTTAATCGCACACTCTCAACTGGTTATAACAATTAGGAAAGGAACTGACGAGTTAGCGACAATGCTACCAAATCCTCTTAATCGCAAGCTCGCAACCCCTTTTACGAATCCTCAAAGAATCTCACGAGTGAGCGACAACCGTTGATCTTCATCAAGCCCTTCAGTCGCAACCTCGCAACATTATTTGTAATATTCTTTCTTTACCTGCGAGCTGGCGACCACTACAAATCTAACAAAATAACTTATTTCATCGCAAGCTCGCAACTCGAAACTTAACTTGACTTAAACCCTTGCGATCCCGCGACAACAAGGCACTTAACTGCCATCGCATGCTCGCAACACTTTTTGACTTAAGACTTACAAACCGGCGAGCATGCGATGACCACAAAATCAGACCAAAACTTACCTGTCGCCAGATCGCAACTTAAAATGCTAAACAACTTCAAAACCTGCAAGCAAGCGACGAAACCAACTAAGTTGCGATACAAACTACATCACATGATCGCAAATTAAAATGACTTAACCACGAACACCTCACGACCATGCGACAACATAAAATCACACCCAGTCGCAAACTCGTGACCAAAGCAATTTCATTAACAATCTCCACCTCGCTAACATAAAATTCTAATGCTCAAAAAATAAGAGACCTCGCGATTTAAACCCAAACCAACAGGTCCAACACTCGCTAACTCGCCACTTAAATTGTTAAACATGAAATTTATTTGCGAGTTAGAGATGAAACATTAAACATGTCTGACCAACCGGTTTGACCACACTTGACAATGACACGGACAAATAAATAGAGGACAACTCAAATTTTCAATGCATGACAACTTTGGTTTACTAGACAACTAAGACAAAAAAAAAAAAACACAAAACCCTATTCGCCATGAACATCATTTTAAGCATTTACTGTAGAACAGTAGAAAGGTTCTAGCAGTCATGGTTATGCAGTATGAATAATTTTATGGATCTTGTGACACAAATTGTTGCATTTCATGTTCAACATAATGTGGAACCAAATACCAATTTACTAATAATTCAATTGTTTAGTAATAATTCAAATTCACAATTTAAAATATGAAATAAGTATTCGTTCTACTTCTGATTCGCAAATTGAAGGAATACAATATCAAAAATCATCAATGACAACTATAGTATTGCAATTTTGCAAATTGAAATTGTAATATGACTCAAGAACTATAGTATAATTATAAATACCTATAAATTGACTTCTAATTCACTTCAGTGACTCAGTCCGACTGTCCGAGGCTTCTATATCCCAAATGGACTCAAGATCCGGAAATTGACTAGTACTAATAGGTTCATCTTCATTCTGAGTCGGGTATTCAAAAATGTCTTCGTCTTCATGCTGACTCTAAGTTTGCGATCCATCATATTCATTTGTCTCAGCACTAGCACTAGTAGTAACACCACCAGCTTTTAAAGTGTTGCACACCCCTCGTCTTTCACGCATGGAATTCCAGATTGCCAGTGCCCTATCATATGGAAAATCTCTAACATTATACTGGGTTACAAACAACATCAAGCAAGTTTCCAAATTCTTGTCTAATTTGTTTCTGATCTTTGATTTTAAAAGCCCTAATGCACTGAAAACTCTCTCATCTTCCACCGACCCCAATATTATTGTTTGACATAAATCAACAAGTTTCAAATATTCTGGTATTGCAATACGCAATGCTTCACTTTGATCTATCCTTTTCCAAAGCCTTGTGAATTATCCAGGTTCAAATGGATTGTCCAAGTTAACCAACTGTTGTTTCATAACCAATGCAAACTGTTTGCATTGTTTTCCAAGATGATCTAAATTTAAAATTACTTCTATTGGTTGTCCATTGCAATATGTATCTTTTGAAAATGTCAATATCAATTCCTCTAGTTTTTTATGATACATCTTTGCGTCATTTGGATTATCTCCAATTGAATGCCAAAATTGAGGATACACACAACCCATGGCTTCAAGTATTTCTTCTCGAGGGAATCTTTCACGAATCTCAGTTGAAAGTTCATATGCAATAGACTTCAAATTATCACTAACAGATTTAACAATCCTGTCAAAATCTTCCTTTTTAACTAGTAGTACTCTGCCTCGCTTGCCCATCTTAGATTGGTGCATTGGTATCTAAAATCCTTTTACAAATACACATAGCTCATTTTTGGTATTGAAATGTAAAAAAATTTCAACATGATTCAAAACTGTAATTATCTGCCACCTAAAAAAATTTGGGCTTCGCCCTGTTACATCTGAATATAGACCATCCAGGCTCAAGCATGTCATTTTATGTAGAGTGCTATACTCATTGATATACATAGTTCTATCTTGGGCTTTCTTAACAAGTTTGTTCATTGAATCCAGCATGGGGAGAAGACTAGCTAAAGTTAATAGAGTCTCTATATCACTTAACTTATGTAAGAGATCAGGAGCTTTGTCTACTGTGAGGCGTTGCTCATACATTAGACCGATCAAGGATTGATATTCTGTTAGAACTCATTCCGCTGGTCCATGCAAGGAGATCCATCTGGTCTCAATGTCCCTGAGAAGCTTGTTTCCTCCTATTACTCCCTCAGCAAAAATCTAAAATTCTGCAAAATGTTTAGGACTTCGGCAGAAGTATGAGTGGATCTCGTGGACCAGATCTTCAACTTTTGACACTGTAGGGAAATTGCTTACAATTCTATATGCTAAATTCATTCGATGGGCCATGCAATGAATGCCAACCATGTATGGTACAATACTAGTTTGTAATCTTGCGCAAAGACCAGTCCTTTGACCTTGCATTATTGCAGCCCCATCAGCTCCAACACACACCAACTTCTTGGCAATTGTCAAGTCATCCATACCAGCAATTTCATTCAAAGCTTTCTTAACTTCCAAATATAAATTTTCTGTTGTTGAATTGCCCCTCATTTTACAAACATAGAGTAGATGAGCTCAGCGGACATGTTCTTTTATAGTATACACATGCATACAAACCCAAGCAGTGTTATCTACCGCAATAACTTCATCTATGGATAATGAAATGAAATTTGACTCTTTTACACTCTCTTGTAAATTTTTCTTTTCCACCTCAATGAGACAGTTTGCCATTTCCCATCCAGCATTTATTGACCAATGTGACATAGGATAGTGAGGAACATTCAAAAAAGATAATAAATTACTAAATTCTAGGAAATCTTTCATAGGACGCCCTCTCGACATAATATGAAAAATAACACTCATCTGAACAGTCTTTGCCAGGTTTGCATCTTTCGCTGCATGTTCAAGCCCAGCCTTGATTGTATTTCCAAATCCACTATTACCATTTTGTCATTGTGGTTATGCTCTTCATATTCCATGGTATACTTAACATGAAGACATTCTTCCTTTGATTTCCATCTTACTACTCGTGTTTCCTTTCCGTCTATGATCTATTTTTCATAAACCTTACCAATATGCTTTTCTATGGTGTCAAGCTTAAGCTGCATCTTCTTCTCTATTTTTGTTTTCCAGCTACAAATCTTACACTTGCATTCTATTGGTTCTTCTTCATTGTTTGGGACCGGTTCAATGAATGGGTACTTTTCTACCCAATCAATCTTAAAACTCCTTGTCATCTCCCACTCTTGCCCCAGTTTTACTTTCCTTTTTCTTTTCTTCCTATCGACATCATCTTCAGTACTAGCATTTGCATCCGAGTGAATTACCTCATTGTGTGTATCCCTTACAACATCTTCTGCCATGTCGGTATTGCCATCCTCATTTGATGCATTTAACTCAATGACAATCCCACCTTGTGGTGGTGGTGAGCTACTGTGAATGGCTTCTGCAACTACAGAAGTTGATGGACTAGAAACTTTGCGTTTAAGTTTAAGTTTTGGGCATTTTGATGGCCTCTCAATCCCTTCAGTTTCACTGCCCTGAGGAGTCTTACCCTTTTCTGACATCTCAATCCCTTCACCACCCTGAGGAGTCTTAGTCTCACCCTTTTGTGACATCTCAATCCCTTCACCACCCTGAGGAGTCTCACCCATGTTTGACTATGACATCTTGAGTCTTGACCTCTCACTATGAATTAAAAGTTAAAACTAATACTATCAAGTATGAAGAAATGATTACTCACCTTTATGCCTTCTCAATTCTCTGAATCAGGAATCAGGAATGCATGGGCCTGTGTTGCGGGATTGTAACTCTGGCCCTCCGCTCTACAATGTGAATGAACTTCGACTTTCCAACTCAATTTGTGGAATGTGAATTGAGACTCGAGAGCTCCCAATTTACTAATTAGACATGAACAAATTGTAAGAAAGAGTGTATTTATAGCAATCCATGATTGCATTTTTGGCGAATTGCGCGGGGCCCAGGTGTCACAATTGCCAATAAACGTTTAATTTAATTGCATTTTTGGTGAATTGCACGGGCATGCAATGAAAATTTAATTTAAGCAGGGCGAAATGGCCCAATGGGTCCTCGAATGCTTATAATGTTTTAATTGATATTGGCGAATTTGGCCGACGTGTGCAATGAACATTTAATTTACCATTGGCGAATTAGGTCCTGGGTACGTGGTCATTTTACTATTGCTGGAAAATAATGAAGGTGATCTAATACCCATGTTCGAGTGATTTTAGGTGAATATTACAGGCATGCACATCGGCGATGTGTGGTCAATGGCGAAGCCAGATTCTATAGTGCACTGTTAACCCCAAAATTCTAGGCGATTTGACCATGATTTTGCCCCAGACAATTCGCATGAAATTCACCAATTGGCGAAGAATCGCCACTAAAAAACTCTCTACCTCTAAGGTCTCTATATCACCTTCCCTCCCTCCACCTCTTAGGTCTCTCTTTCTCTCTCAATCCCTCCATCCACCTCTTAGATCTCTCTTTATCTCCCCCACTCCTCTCTCTCTCTCTCTCTCTCTCTCTCTCTCTCTCTCTCTCTCTCTCTCTCTCTCTCTCTCTCTCTCTCTCTCAGGTGTATCTCTCTCCCATTCCCTCCCTCTCCCACCCTCCCTCCATCTATCTCTAGGGTTATATGGTATTCTTAGGGGTCATATGGTATCCTAGGGATCCATGCATGTGTCCTAAGGGGTCATATGGTGTCCTAAGGGGTCATAGGACACCATATGACCCATAACAATACATAAGGGGTCATAGGATACCATATGACCCCTTAGCACCCGATACGACCCATTATGACACAAAATGGTGTCTTAAGGTGTCATAGATAACCATATGACCTCTTAGGATACCATACAACCCATAATGACACCATATGGAGTCCTAAGGGGTCATTTGGTGTCCTAAGGGGCCGTAGGAGACCATATGACCCCTTAGGACACCATAAGACCCCTAACGACACCATATGGTGTCCTAAGGGATCGTAGGAGACCATATGACCCCTTAGGACACCATAAGACCCCTAACAACACCATATGGTGTCCTAAGGGGTCATATGGTGTCCTAGGGTTTATAGGATACCATATGACACATAACAAAACCATATGATGTCCTAAAGGGTCATATGGTGTCATAAGGGATCATAGGACACCATATGACCCTTAGGACACAATATGACCCCTAACGACGCTTAAGGGGTCATATGTTGTCTGAAGGGACCATAAGACACAATATGATCCCTTAGCACACCATAGGACCCAAAATGACACCAAATAATGTTCTAAGGGGTCATATAATATTATATGACCCCTTAGGAGACCATATGGTGTTGCTATGGGTCATATGGTGTCCTAAGGAGTCATATGGCATACTATGACCCCTTGGGACACCATATGGTGTTGTTATAGGTCGTATGGTGTCCTAAGGGGTCATAGGACACTATATGACCTTTTAGGAAACAATATAACTGCTAACAACACCTAAGGGGTCATATGGTGGCCTAAGGGATCATAGGACACCATATGACCCCTTAGGACACCATATAGAGTCCTAAGGGGTCATATGTTGTCCTAAGGTGTAACAGAACACCATATGACCCCTTAGGACACCATATGACCCATAACAACACCTAAGGGGTCATATGGAGTCCTAAGGGGTCATGGGATACCATATGACCCCTTAGGACACCATACAACCCATAACAACACCAAATGGTGTCCTAAGGGGTCATATAACACCATATGACCTCTTAGGACACCATACAACCCATAATGGCACCATATAGAGTCATAAGGGGTCAAATGGTGTTCTAAGGAGTCGTAGGAGACCATATGACCCTAATGATACATAAGGGGTCATATGGTGTTTGAAGGGGTCATAGGACACCATATGAACCCTTAAACACCATACGACCCATAACAACACCATATGGTGTCCTAAGGGGTCACATGGTCCCTTAAGGGGTCATAGAACACCATATGACCCCTTAGGACACCATATAACCCATAAGGACACCATATAACGATACCAAATGGTATCCTAAGGGGTCATAGAGAACCATATGACCTCTTATGACACCATACGACCCATAACAACACCATATGGAGTCCTAAGAGGTCATATGGTGTCCATTTATCTCTCTCTCTCTCTCTCTCTCTCTCTCTCTCTCTCTCTCTCTCTCTCTCTCTCTCTCTCTCTCTCTCTCTCTCTCTCTCTCTCTCTCTTTTCCCTATTTCCCTCTCCATCCCCCATCCTATATCTTCCCTCTCCCTCCCATTATTTCCCTCTCTACCCTTCTCTCCCTCTATCTCTCTTTCCCCCCTCTCTCTTAGGTGTCTCGCTTTCCTAATGTCTTCATCTTTCCCTCTCTCCCTCCTCCATCCTCTCCCTTCCCTCTCCCTATCTCCTTCCCATTATTTCCCTTCCCCTCTCTCAAGTGTCTATGTTTCACATTCTTTCCCTCTCTCCCTTTTTCTTTCTCTCTCAAGTCTCTCTCTCTTTCCCTCTAACACTCTTTCTTTCTCTTTCAAGTATCTCTCCCTCCATAATCTCTCTTCTCTCTCCCTCTCTCCCTCTCAAGTATAACCTAAGAGAGAGAGAGAGAGAGAGTAAGTGAGAGGGATGAAGGGATGTAAAATGAGTATGACACTAGAGAAAGAGCCCAGGTAAGAGAGAGGATTGGAGGAAGGAAAGGGTTGAGAGAGAGAGAGGTTGATGGAAAGAGAAGAAGAGACTAGAGATAGAGAGAGCCCATGTGAGAGAAATGGAGGGAGGAAGGGATGGGTTGAGAGAGATATTTTAAGTGAGAGAGATGGAGGAAGGGAGGGGTTGAGTAAGGGAGAGGGGGGGAGAGAGATCTCAAGTGACAAAGAGGTAGGGAGGAAGGTAGGGCTCTCTACTTTTGTCTTTCTTATTTCATCCCTCCTTCCTTCCCTATCTATTTTCCTTTATCTCACACTCTTAAAAATCCCTCTCCTTCTCTCTACCTACCACTCTTTTCATCCCTTGCTGCTTTTAACTCTCCTAACTCTCTACATCCTTCTCTCTCTCTCTCTCTCTCTCTCTCTCTCTCTCTCTCTCTCTCTCTCTCTCTCTCTCAATATCACCTCCACTTCTATGTATCTAACCTATCTATATCTTTCTCTCCTCTTTTCACCTCTATCTATCTCTCTCTATCTAGGTATTTAGGTAAATATTTTAAAGGGGGAGTGCAAAAAGATAGGTAGATTATTTAGATAATAAGAGCTTAGTGATTATTGAAATTTGATTATGTTTGAGAAATTATAATATCTAAAGCTTGGGGAGAGAGGAGAGAGGAGAGAGTGAGATAGAGAGAGGTGAAGAGAGGATGAGAGAGATAGGAAAATAGATAGGTCTAGAGCTTAGGGGAGACAAATAGCATGAGATAGAGAGATAGCAAGTGAGTGATGATACAAGCCTATTGATTACTGAAACTTGATTGTTTGAAAAATTATAGGATCTCTTAAAATCTAGAATCTGTATTATGACTCCTAGAGATGTGAAACCACTCTCAAACCTCCTAACAATATATACATAAAATATGGATATGTGCACAAAGATGGTGGTCAGAAAAGTGGACACCACCCAAAAAAAACATGGAAAAACAAGCAGTGTGTACGCGGTTCTAAAATTTGAAATGACCGCTTGCGCACTTAGGTTTGGTGTGTTAGGATTAATGATAATCCCAAAGATACTGAGAGGGGGGGTGAATCAATATCTAACCGGTTTACAGAATATTTAACCTTATTAATAACTTTGCATTCCAAAATAGTGTACTGGTAAATAAGAATTAATGCAGTAAATAGGAACAATAAAGACATCATAGAAAACACACCATAACACAAGATGTTTAACAAGGAAACCCGGTGTGGGAAAAACCTCAGTGGGATTTGTGACCCACAATATTCACTCACTGGCCAATTAATAAATATTACTTACAATGAGGGTCCTGCACATGCATGAAGGCCAACTGCCTAGAGCTCACTACTCAATAAGAGTCACACTAACTACAAAAGTGGATTATGAAATCCAATACAATGTACTACTTCAAAGTAGCATCAACTATGCCAAGTTCAGTACCGGTTTAAGCTCATTCTATAACCAAAACCTTCGTTGTCACTTATATCACCTTATACATAACTCACAACTCCTTAAATGACCTATAAGATCTCATACATATATATGAATCTATTACAATATGCCTTGTCAGCTTTACAAAAGATAATTACAATTAAATACAATAAACAAAAGTTTATTCCCTGTTGGCTAGGGTGTCAGTATGCATTGTTGCCGTTGTCGGTGAAGTGTTTGTCGGTGAATGTAGATGTCTATGTCAGTGTCGATGCCTACCAGTGGCTTTACCAGATGAATGCCAGAAGGTTGCCAAATGGTTGCCATCAATGACAACACCATTATTCTCATAAGAGTGTAGAATGCCAACAATCTCCCCCTTTGGCATTGATGGCAACACTCATGAGAAAAACCCAAAAACTGTTTCCAAAAAGTGAAGTCCAAAAAGTTACCAAAAATATGTGCTCCCCCTGAGCAGATGATCTCCTCTGATTAAACATTTTTCTCTGTCCACTACTCCCCCTTTGATGTCAATGACAAAGGTTGTCAAAAATTGTCAAACAAGTGCAAAAAATTCACCTCAAAGTTTGTAACCGGTTGGTTACAATCTGAAATATATCAGCCAAAATCAAATTTAAACTCTGCATGAATCTATTGTTGTCATTTAAGGTTTCCTCAATCTGTTGGATTGTGCCGATGAGATGATGCATATTCTCTTTCGGTGATCTTTCTCCTTGAAGTAATGCCTTAGAGATCTCATTCCTCATAGAGATAAGGTTGTCCAATTTAGGACCAAGTTTATATTTAAGTTGGCATTAGCCTTAATCCTTGCCTTCTCTTTCTCAAATTTCTCCAACTTTTCCTCAAAACCTGCTATTTCCTACTCAATAACTAATATAGGTTCGGATGAACCAATTATGTTATCATCTATGTCATCTATCTCCTTCTGTACTCTGCTTATTTCCTTTTCTATGTCATTTGTCAATAGATGTGGTTTGCATGTTTCTATGTATAGCTCCTTATATTCCAAAATTGTGGTATTCAGTGTCGGTAAAAGTGTGTTTATGTGTTTTGTGCACTTCTTTATTCTGTCCTCAAAGAATTTATCCTTTCCTTTTCAACTTTCTCTTTGAATGTGTCCTCATTCACCTTATCAACTGTTAATAAATGTCAGTAATAAATTTGGACAATGTGTCCAACTTACCTAAAGAATCCTTTACATGATCTGTATTACATTTCGGTGCAATCAATTTAAGAATTGGTATTGTGTCATTAATTTCTTTGTAATCCAATGCATTACAGTTAGTTATCTTCTTGATAGAGTCCAGGAGTACCTCTGTCACATTAGTAGGCCTAAATTCACTTGATGAAGTACCGGATGTCTGACCAACTACCTTGATTACCTCTATGCTTCCAACATTTGTAACCATTTTTCTTGTATTATCCTCTGGTGGATCAGTCTGAGTTTTCATTTCAACCAGTAAAGGTTTGGGTTTCTTAGTGATTATCCGTTTTACTACCTCAATATGTACCTCTACCTCTATCGGTTTCTATGTGTTAGCATCTATACTATCAGTATTCATTCTAGTATCCAATGGTTGCTTAGTTTGCTCAGTTTTCTCTATTTGGATTTCAACCTCAACAGTCTTTGTCAGCTTTTTAGCAACATTTTCACTATCAGCAATGTTATCCTTAACCTCTGTATTGTCCTTATCCACAACAATGTTCACTTCCTGAGTATCTACATTCATGGTGAATAGAATTTCAGAATCAGGATTGGTGTCATTATGTGTGATACCTTCACTTTCAGTAACCAGTAGATCATCAGTATGTACCAGTGCAGTGTCCAAGGGTGGTGGCAAATTGTTAGTTATTCTGATGTTTGGTATTCCACCAATTTTACCTTTTCCTTTGTCCTTATCCTTCTAATAAACTTTGAATTTTTTCTTCAACCTGTTCAATTCTTCTTGTTTTTCTTTTTCCATAAAAAAGATATCCCATTTATCAACAACCTCCTCTGTAATCTCATTTATTCTACCTACCATCAAACTCACTTGTCGGTGACCACTAGCAAAAATGGATCTATTAGCTTCACAAATCAGGTCATCAATCTCTTCTTTTGAGTTAACCGGATGTACAACTAGAAGTTTTTCAACTTTAAGTTTCTTGTCCAATTCCATTATTGCAATCCTCTTTGCATCTAATCTCCTATATATTTCATTAGCAAGTCATCCACAACTTCAATTAAAACTTTCTTATATATATCCAGATGTAAGATTATACTATTTTCAATGCTTTCTTTTTCTGGATCCTTGCATGTGTTATACAATTTGCTCACATTAGCCAAATTACCATCATCAGTTATTTCATTTAGCAAATTATCCAATGGTGGTATAACCAGTTTCTGTTTCTTCTTGGGAGTTAGTTTCTTTGCCAGTTGCCTTACTGCATGTTGTTTCTTCCTTAAAATCCTTGTTCTTTTGGGTGGAGGAGAGGGTACTGGTGAAGGTTTTCTCTTCCTTTCAACTCTTTTTAATTCAGTTGGTATCTCACTATCAGAGGATGTGCCAACCGGTAAAATGTGTGCCTCTGGTTGCAGTCCTTCTAGCTCACTAGCTGATATACCAGTAATGTTCATAACATTTTCTTTGATTTCATTCACCTTCTTAGAAGCATCTCTTATGTATTTCTCTCTTTTCTTACTTTGCTTCATTGTTCTCACATTACTTTCAATTGTTTCAGCACTACCAAAAACTTCTTTTGTTGGTTCTCTAGGTGCATCTAACAAAGCTTTTGCATAAGTCTCAATTATGTTGAGATCTACCTCATAACCCATTTATGTTACCCATACAGTCTTAGGTAATATAGCTTCCATCCATGTTTCATCCTTCTTGATTACAAAATAGATTTCTTTATCATATTTATACACTACACTCTATCATAGTCTTTCTCTAGTTTTCATTTTGGCTAGGAATGCTTTGAAATATTCAATTATATTGTTGTCCTTAGCAATACCCATGCCGGTGAAAGCTTCCTATAATTTTTTTCCTACCATTATGTCATATCCAAAGTCTTTATGTCCTATACCGGGTATTTCTTGATGAATACTAAGAGGGGGGGTGAATTAGTATGCGAGAAATCAATGTACTTAAACACTTTACTAGACTAACAGTAAACCAGTAAAATAGTTTAGCAGACAAACCGGTTATCACACATGCAAACCAAATAGCAAATAATGTATTTACCCATAGAAGAAAAAACACCATAACACAAGAGATTTTGACATGGAAACCCAAATGGGAAAAACCACGGTGAGATGGAACTCACAAGTAACTATCTACAGAATAGGAACCAGACTGGTTAAGGTCAGACCGGTTAAGGTCATACAATGTTCTTTACCAGAACAGATCCTGTTAGGAATCTCAATCTCTGTTAGGAGATAAGTCTGGTTAAGGACTACCTTGCTAGAGGATTTTAGATCCACAGATGTGAACCACCTTGTTAGAGGATTTACAAAAGGCTTTTGGGCCTACCCGGTTAAGGGCTTCAGACTTGTCGAAGATGTGAGTAATCAACAAGTGAGTGATCTAGCAAATAGCATAGATTTCATGGTTAGATCCTTGATAGCTCAATCCTAATGCATTCCAGCATTACTTCAGTCTTCTACACATTCACACTCTCTAACTCATCAACTACCTTAAACCCTAGCAACAACCTAAAACCCTAGACATAATGTCCTTATAAAGGAATCCGATTTCATGTCGGTCCAATAGGATTACATTACAA
The DNA here is from genome assembly GCF_030272615.1 of Cryptomeria japonica. Lineage (NCBI taxonomy): Eukaryota > Viridiplantae > Streptophyta > Pinopsida > Cupressales > Cupressaceae > Cryptomeria > Cryptomeria japonica. Next base: position 49,295,670 of record NC_081408.1, on the reverse strand, counting down.
TTTCCTAGGTTCAATGCATCTAGACATATTCTGTAACACGACACAAAAAGCACCATTAAAGTGTCGGCACTGTCAAACAATCGGTGGATGGTAACTCATCACAAAATGTCGGTTGGTAACTCATCACAGAGTATTACTGGTTCATACAAAATACTGGTTGCTAGTTTGACAAAAATAAAGACTGGGAAATATGTGTTCTGCCGCTTTGATCCTCCGTACCGCTTGAGATCCTTGAACCACTTGGGGTCAACATACCGCTTCAGATTGGTAAACACTTTCTGCAAAACACCAATAGTCTAAGGACTATAATGCATCATACCATTTGGGAACAATTGTCGGTTGAGCATAACTCATACATATAAAAGTGATCTCAATGCAAGTGTGTGTCCATCAATGACAATCACAACATAATCATCAAAAATGTCAACAATCTCCCCCTTTGGCATTGATGGCAACACTTAGAAAAATTTTGACATCTAAGTGTTTTACAACAAAAATATGCCATAATCAATATTACTCCCCCTAAGCATATACACTATCCCTTTTGTAGAAAATACAATTTATACTACTTATGAACATAAATAACATGAAAGTATACATCAAAATATTCAAAATTTATACTTCTCCCCCTTTGCCAACAATGACAAAAATAATATTGCAGACCAACCCCTATTTCATTAGTATTAAAAGAATAAGAGTTTATAACAATAAAGAATAAAACTTGTCAAAAATCTAATTTAAAGTCCTGCAAAAATTGTTTCATAGATAAGGACCAGGACTCAAGTAGAGAGGTAGCCACTTCTTTCTCTGTCTGCATCTGGGAGACCTGTTCTTCCATGGTGTCAATTGCGCTCATCTCTTGAGTCACCGTTAAGGCATCCAGATTGAGATAACATTTCTGAAGTATTTGCAGGCGTGGGAGTAGAACCAGTTGTAGTTCCTACAAATCTCAAGTCTGATTGCTGATTTCCAACTCTATTTTGGCAAACTGGATATGAAACTGGTGAACGGTTTGCCCATAAGCTGTAAAAGAGTCATATGGTGGCTTGAAGGTGCTCATGTATAATTGCAAGTTAGTTTGTAGCTTTTGCTTCTATACAAGCACACCATCACAGAAGAGATGGGGTTGGCAAATCTTACTCAATAGTAGATTCCCCTCATCCAGAGCATTCCTTATGTCTTTTTGAGCTTTTTGCAGATTGGGCCAAAGCTCATTTAGCTTCTTCACCAGGGCAATGTTGAGAGATTTTTGATGCTCTTTCTTAGCATTTGCCTCTACTACCTCTTCTAGGCTCTACACCTGATCATCCACTATGATGCATAGGAGCTTCAATCGTGCCAGTGATGAATCAGTATTGGGGAGGTTTGTGTCGGGTAACAAACTGGTAAAAGTGTCCACCGTAGCTTGGATCACATCTTGCTCCTTCTTCCTCCTTATCATTTCAAGGCATTCTTGAGCAACCTTAATGCTCTGTAGTAGCTCCATTTTGTTTGCAGACTGGAGGTCAATAGGATTGGTGAGGTCAGCCGGTTTGGCTTGACTACCAGTTGCCTTTGGAGTCTCCATCTGAGTGCTTTTTGCTGCTTCTTCTTTCTCTGTAGCTCTTAACTTTTCCTCTTCTGTCTTTTTCTTTTCCTCTTCTTCTATTTTCCTTTTCTCTTCTTTCCTCTGCTTCTCTTCTTCTTCATCCTTTTTCTTCTGCTCCTCTTCCTACTGCTTCTTCTCCTCTTCCTTTTTATTTTCTTCATCTTTCCGCTTCTTTTCTTCTTCATTCTTCTTCTTCTCCTCTTCCTTCTTCCTCTTCTCCTCTTCATCCTTCTTATTTTCCTCTTCCTTCTTTCTCTTCTCCTCTTCATCCTTCTTCTTCTTCTCCTCTTCCATTTTCCTCTTCTCCTCTTCATCCTTCTTCTTCTTCTCCTCTTCCTTTTTCTTCTTCTCCTCTTCCTTTTTCCTCTTCTCCTCTTCATCCTTCTTTTTCTCCTTCTCCACTTCCTTTCTCTTCTCCTCTTCTTTATCCTCCTCTGCTTTCTTCTTCTCCACTTACTTCTTTGCTTCCTCCTTTTTGTCCTCTGCTTCGTTTTGCTTTTCTACCTGTTCTGCCTGCTTCTCCTGTCCTGTTGCTTCTGATGGTGCACCCTGAGCAACATCCTCTACATCCAAAGCATCGACATCAATAGTGTCTATAGGTTCAGTAACCGGGTTTCCTTCATTATCAAACATTTCATCCAGTTTTGTTATTGTCGGTTCTTGCTCAGCCTTCTTGTTGGCTTGAAGTAGTTTGTGCGTATGTATAGCAGTTGTCATATGCAGATGGGTGTCCTTTTCGACATCATCAATTTTCCCTTCTAATAACCAGAGTCTTCTCCTTCTAATGAAGAAGAGTCCTTTATTTTGATTGATGACTTCAAAAAGCTCAGAATTGGACAGGTCAGGAAAGTGTTGGGCAAAAACTTTCTCCCTTATTTCTTGTTCCTTCTCTATGTTAATGTGCCATTTATTTTCTAAAGGCTTAAACAAAGAATCCGATGTCTCAGATCTAATTTTTGAAGGCGACCAGTAATTAGCACACAAATACTTAATAATTTCCTGCTCAACTTCTTCCTTTTCTTCATCATTGAAATCATCAAAATGATCTAATAAGTCATTCAATAACTTTCTCCTAATATTTTTGATAGTTCTTTGACAATGTGTCAAAGGTTTGTAGGAAGAAATGTCAATATTTACCGGTGCAGATGATGTCAGTTCATTCTTTGTCTTTTTCTTTGTTTGCCTAGTCTTCTTCTTAGGTGGTTCTTCTGACACAATTTCTTCTAAGTCAGGTGAATTTTTTTTTGTCTTCCGCTTCCTCTCGAAGACTTTTACAGGTGCCACTTCTAGTTTCTTCTTAACTGGTGACCTCTTGGTCACTTTGGGACTGGCTGCAGTAACCGGTGTCAATGCCAAAGGCACTGCCTTTCCTTTCTTTTTAGAGGGTTCTACAACCAGTGCAACCCTTTCCAAATAGGTGCTGGTTCTCTTTGCCTTAGGATCAAGGGGTGAGGCGATTAGGGTAGAAGCATACCCGTCCAGCATATCATACATTACCTCATAGCCCATAGGCTCTACTTCTTCCTGTCTGGGCTCAACAGCCTCCATTATGCATTCATCCACTTTGATGGTGAAGCAGATGTCTTCCTCATACTTTTTGACCAAATCACCAAATATTTTTATCCTTTGACTCATCTTACATCTGAACTCATCAAATTATTTGTTTAGCACTTTCGGATAGACGGTTCCAACTGCTTGTAGGCTCTCCTTGATTTGTTTTGTTACCGGTTGATCGACAGACCACTGAATACCACCTACTCCTGGAAAGTAGCCTTGGAAGTAAAAGAACAACCCAACCAGTAGTTGTCCGAACTTGAATCTCGGTGCATTGTCTTGTTTGATCGACTTAAGATTCAACATAAGTTGTCTTTGCATACAGGTGCACAGATCAAATGATGCATCCTCCTTGATCATCCTGTAAGCGGCATTTACTGCTGCAGCAGAGACAAAATTAATTCTCCTAGCAGAGAATGTCTAGTAGCCTATCACCATGTAGGCATACTTGACCAGATCATCCTTGATTGAGTTGATGGTCATGCCATGTGAGTCACTCACTGAACAATGAGCTTGGACATTTCAATCTTGCTGACCTTCCTTAGGGCTGGCACTTCCCCTATATTACAGAAACTGGTGATGGCCTGAATAGTTTGCGGTGTGATATCATGTGTTCTCTCAAGATACATCTTGTCACCATGAACTCTACTTAGAATGATTCAAATGTGGTCATCTGTGAAATCCTCTAGGAAGCAAACCGCATTGTGAATTTTCTTCTTCTCCAAGATGCTATACTCTGGTTTGATCATTTTATCCTTCCCACAAAATAGACCTAGCTGAGAATGGATTCTGAGAGACCCTAGGTCTTCAATTTTACAATCTATATAATCAGAAATGCCTTCTTCCACTATCACACCAGCTGGTACTTGAGACAAGGCATTATATTTTGACTTTCATTCTATGAAGTCCATAGAATCAACAGTTGCACTAGAACTATCATGAGATGTGGAAGCCATGATAAAATAGAAAAAATCAAGAAATACCTTTCAGAAATCGAGAATTTAGGGCTTTCTAATTCCACTTCGTCTCACACTTTGTCGATTGCTGAATCACCGCTTTGAGTTCTTCTCTTGACCATTTGATATTTGCTTCTGAATCTTCTTTAGGGTTTCGAGATTTCTTTGAATCGCAACACAAGTCACTTTTTCTTCTCTCTACACTTGAAAAACTTCTTCACTCAAAAAATGATAGTGAGACATGATTTGAAAATTCCTTTTAAACATATTCCTCACCTACCATAATAAATGCTCCATCATTAGGGCGTAAACCCTAATTTGCCTGTTACCGTTTCCGGTCTTATGCCAAATGACAGGTATCACATACCAGTTAAGGTCTTTTACCGGTATAAATTGAGGGTTCGAAACATTTCACCATTTTCTCCCCTTAAGCTTTTCAGATGCTTAGTTTGTCAGTTCCATGATTTCCACACTAGGTGCAAAAACCGGTTCTTCTTGCAACGTTGCTAGTTTCTTCTTCCAGGTTTTGTTCATGTCTACTTGAATAGTGTCAATATCAATCTTTCCTTCTGGAGTGACCGGTATGTCATCCGATATGTTCTTTCTTGTTCTACAGAATCTGGCAATGTCACCCAGTTTGTTGCAATGATAGCAGACCATTCTAGGTGCTCTCCAAGGTCCATTATTCATGTTACCATTCTTCCTTGTGCATGTTGCAGTAGTGTGACCATGACAATGATAGATCAAACAGTTTTCTCTCCATCCAGTTGCCGCTTGATACCCACCGCTTCCTGACTGATGATTAAAGGCATTAAATCGGTTGTGATTCTGGTTCACAAAAGGTTCCGTGACCAACTCCTTGAGTCCTTCGAGGATATCTTCCAGTGTTGTTCATAACAAACCTGCATTCAGATGCTCTATGCCCAAACTTGTTGCATGCATAACAATTACCATTGAACTTATTGGATCTAGGTACATTGTTTATAAAGTAAGGAAAAATATTGTAGGCTTTGCTCCTACACACATTGGCAGTATGTCCTTCCTTAAGACAGTTAAAGAAAACAGGTTTAAACTTTTGCTTACCTTTATCCTTTGATGTCGATTGTTTCTTCGATGTTCCAGCATTTGTACCAGAGGTCTGACCTTCCTCATGACCAGAATAACCAAGTCCATCGGTGTTCTTGGCAGGTTTGGCAGATTCAATCTTTTGCTCTAGTTTAACAGTACTTTTGTTGAACTTAGCAAGTATTTCCTTTGACTCAGAGAGTTCTTTGGAAATAGCAGCATTTGTTTCCATCAGGTTTACATTCTCAGAGATGACTATGTTCAGTTCTCCTTGCATGTCTTCCTTTTCCACTTTGCTCACATGGAATTGAGTAGTTAGGGCACTGATCTCTTGCTTCAGCTTGGAGATTTCATGATCTTTGTCTTTTACCAGATCTTCAACTTTCCTCCAGTTCTCAAGCTCTTGGCACATTCGAATAGTCAGTCCTTCCAATTCTTTTCTCAGGTTGGAATTGGATTCATTTAGCTTTTCTACTTCTTGAATCAGGGCTTCCATGTCCGCTTCATCAGAGGAACTATTTTCAGATAGCTCCATCATTTTTTTAGCATGTTCTCTCCTTTTTGCTTGAGAGGCCTTATATTTGACCATAAGATCATCATAGGCTTGCTCAGACTGAGTGAGCCAATGAGTAAGTTCCCTCATAGTATATTCCCCCATATCTCTTTCCAAGTGGTTAGACTTATAGAAAGGTAGGCTCTGATACCAATTGATGAATACTAAGAGGGGGGGTGAATTAGTATGCCAAAAATCAGTGTACTTAAACACTTTACTAGACTAACAGTAAACCGATAAAATAGTTTAGCAGACAAATCGGTTATCACACATGCAAACCAAATAGCAAATAATGTATTTACCCATAGAAGCACAAACACCATAACACAAGAGATTTTGACGTGGAAACCCAAATGGGAAAAACCACGATGAGATGGAACTCACAAGTAACTATCTGCAGAATAGGAACCAGACCGCTTAAGGTCAGACCGATTAAGGTCATACAATGTTCTTTACTAGAACAGATCCTATTAGGAATCTCAATCTCTGTTAGGAGATAAGTCCGGTTAAGGACTACCTTGCTAGAGGATTTTAGATCCATAGATGTGAACCACCTTGCTAGAGGATTTACAAAAGGCTTTTGGGCCTACCTGGTTAAGGGCTTCAGACTTGTCGAAGATGTGAGTAATCAACAAGTGAGTGATCTAGCAAATAGCACAGATTCCTTGGTTAGATCCTTGATAGCTTGATCCTAATGCATTCCAGCATTACTTCAGTCTTTGACACATTCACACTCTCTAGCTCATCAACCACCTTAAACCCTAGCAACAACCTAAAACCCTAGACATGATGTCCTTATAAAGGAATCTGATTTCATATCGGTCTAATAGGATTACATTACAATTTCCTAGGTTCAATGCATCTAGACATATTTTGTAACATGACACAAAAAGCACCGTTAAAGTGTCGGCATCGTCAAACAATCAGTGGATGGTAACTCATCACAAAATGCCGGTTGGTAACTCATCACAGAGTATTACCGGTTCATACAAAATACCGGTTGCTGGTTTGACAAAAATGAAGACTAGGAAATATGTGTTCTGCCGCTTTGATCCTTTGTACCGCTTGAGATCCTCGAATTGCTTGGGGTCAACATACCGCTTCAGATCGGTAAACAGTTTCTGTAAAACACCAATAGTCTAAGGACTATAATGCATCATACCGGTTGGGAACAATTGTCAGTTGAGCATAACTCATACATATAAAAGTGATCTCAATGCAAGTGTGTGTCCATCAATGACAATCACAACATAATCATCAAAAATGCCAACATTCCTTTTGTGAAATACAACATTAAGCATACTAAGAGATTACCAAAGCGAAATGTTCCTTTCTTATCACCTTTAATCTTCTTCAAGTTATCTATGAGTTCATGCTTTAGCCATTCACACACATCTATTTTTGCATTGTTGTTCACCATTTCATAAGCACTATTAATGCAAAGACTAGAAATTGAATTAAGTCTGTTTGCATGTGTAGTCTTGTAACCTAAAATCATACTTATGAATCTCACATTGATGTCCTTGATGTCATTTACTCTTAGAGATCTACTATCAGATGTTTCTCCGGTTAGGGTCATGACTTTGTTGTTAGGAACCTTCTTTGTTTTGTCTGGTCTGCTGCCAGTTGAGGGTAAACCTGTTACTGCCCTAATTGCTTGTCGGGTGAGTTTGCAGACAAAGTCTAACCAAAGAAATTCTCCATGTGCCCTAATTAGGACAATTCTCACTACTTCTTCTAGAAATGCAGGGATGTTCAATATTTCAACAAAACCTAAAGTCTCCACAATCTTGTGCTCGTGTTTAATAGTACCATTTTCATCACAAATTATGATTCTAAACATTTTTAACAACTCTTCAGAACCTAATTCCTCAATGTTGAAGTGAATATATATCCTAGGGTCTTCAGCATAAGCTACACCTTTAGGAATGTTTGAAAATGCACCTATGGAATCATCTTGCTTAACTACTTTGGGAATAATTTTGAACACGGGCCTAGGGCATTTTACGTTTTCCACGATAGTAGGGTTTGATATGAATTTTTGAGCAGAAGAAGAAGCCATTTGAAAAATACCTTTAGCTGTCTGATAATATCTAAATGCTTGAAATAAATCGCTTCACACATTTTCCTTGAATGCCTTCTCTCAGATTTCATGCTCTCTGCTAATTTGAATGCTCGATGAATCAAAAATGAGGGAAAACTGATGATTTATAATGACTTTTCCTTCAACAACTACATAAAATGCTCACCAGTTAAGTGAAAACTTAACACATCGGCCGGTAGAGAATAAATCTATCTTCTTACCATCAACCGAGGGTAATCTACATGATATTCAACTTGTTGCAAGACCCCCAAAGGGTTACTTCTCAGTTGGATGAAGAATCTCCTACCGATGTAGTAATACTCTGTTCTACTGGTGAAGAAATAGTCTCATCAACATTCGGATTTGTCTTCCTAATCCATTGTTTTGAAAATTCTTGCTTTACCTCATCTACTTTTTCTTTTCCTTTCAAACTGGGCCCCTTATTATTTGTCGGTGAAGCCTTGCTTCTACAAAATTTTGCAATATGTCCAATTTTGTTACAAGCATAACAAGCCACATTATTCTTCAGAATAGCCTTTCCATATCCTCTATCGGTTTGTGTTCTGCATTGATTAGATAAGTGCCCAGATCTTCCACAAACATAACATTTCACATTCATTTTGTAGTTTTCTGAATTATGACCAACTTTGTTGCATTTGGAACATTGACCAGTGGGTGCATTGATGTTTTGATTATTTCTAAATCTACACTGATTTTCTCTATGACCATACTTGTTACAGTTAAAGCATTTCCCATTAAATTTATAAGCACTAGGTTGTCTTACCAGTTTACTATGATCATGATTGTTTGCAGTACTGGAACTTTCTCCAACTTCAAATCCAAGTCCATTTGTATCTCCATTAGGTTTCTGACTTTTCAACATGTTATCAAATTCCTCTGAGCTTTTCTTGAATTTCTCTTTCTGTTGATTTGCAGTAGCCAACTCATTTTCCAAAATTCCCTTTTGTCTCATAAGTTCAGTTTTATCATGTTGCATGTGAATCAGATTTGTCTTCAATATATCATTTTCATGACTGAGTCTTAGATTTTCATTTTCAGCACCATTGAGTCTCCTAGTCAAGTCATCTTCATTCTTCTTCATGTCTTCAATGTCTTTACAAAACCTCATAGTCATATCTTGCATTTCATTTCTCATAGTATTTTTTTCTTGTCTCAACTTGTTCACAAGTTCATTAAGATTTTCCTTTTCATCATTGTCATTCTGCATCTTCTCATGAGGTTCTTTTCTTTTATTTCTAGCTATAGTAAGATTCTCCTGAATTCCTTGAATGAATTTCTGTGTAGTCCTTAGATCATCTTCAAGTTTGATATTCTTCAACTTTTCTGCATCATAGTCTACAAGAGCTCCTTCCAATTGTTTTCTTAAGTTCTCCATCTGTACCTGTGTCAAAATCTTCCTCAAGTTGTTAGGCTTTTGAAAATAGAGGACCATGCTCTGATACCAATTGTTAGGATTAATGATAATCCCAAAGATACTGAGAGGGGGGTTGAATCAATATCTAACCAGTTTACAGAATATTTAACCTTATTAAGAACTTTGCATTCCAAAACAGTGTACTGGTAAATAAGAATTAATGCAATAAACGGGAACAATAAAGACAGCATAGAAAACACACCATAACACAAGATGTTTAACGAGGAAACCCGGTGTGGGAAAAACCTTGACGGAATTTGTGACCCACAATATTCACTCACTGGCCAATGAATAAATATTACTTATAATGAGGGGAGTGCACATGTAGAAAGGCCAATTGCTTAGAGTTCACTTCTCAATATGAGTCACACTGACTACAGAAGTGGATTATGAAATCCAATACAATGTACTGCTTCAAAGTAGCATCAACTATGCCAAGTTCAGTACTGGTTTAAGCTCATTCTATAACCAAAACCTTTGTTGTCACTTATATCACCTTATACATAACTCACAACTTCTTAAATGACCTATAAGATCTCCTACATATATATGAGTCTTTTACAATATGCCTTGTTAGCTTTACAAAAGATAATTACAATTAAATACAATAAACAAAAGTTTATTCCCTGTCGGCTGGGGTGTCGGTATGCATTGTTGCCGTTGTCGGTGAAGTGTCTGCCAGTGAATGTAGATGCCTATGCTGGTATCGGTGCCTACCGGTGGCTTTACTAGATGAATTCCAGAAGGTTTCCAGATGGTTTCCATCAATGACAACACCATTATTCTCATAAGAGTGTAGAATGCCAACATGGTGTTCCCGAGCCTAAAGAAGGTAGTGCGTATGCACTACTTTTAGGGGAAGTCGCGCGTACGCGCTACCTCTAGGAAAATGAGCATGTACGCACTACTTATAGGAAAATGAGCGCGTACACACTACTAATCCCAAAAGAACCATGTATGCGGTGCTATCAAAAAAAGTTTAAAAAAAAAAACTGGGTCTTATTTTCCCGTGAATAGCGCGTTTCTAGTTTGTTTTTTCTTCATTTTCTCTCCTAAACCATGAACGGGGTGCTAGATTTCTCCTCCAGACACTATGGATCAAGGTTAGTTTTTGTTTATTTTTATCTTTCTTTCCCGTTTGTTCAATTTGTTTTACATTTTGAATTTAATTTCATTAATTTTGATTAGGTTTTTTCATTTTTTGTTTCAAAAACCAGGTTCTTCTAATCCACAACAAGAACAACCAAATGCACCTCCTGAAAACCCACAAGATACACCCCCAATTCCTCCTTTTGACAGCACACCTGAAACACAAGAGCAATTAATTAATCTGTTAGGACAAAATATGTCTAAAATCAATAGACTGATTGTTAAATTGAAAACATCTGAACTTGGGCATCATCAATCCCTCTCCACTAGCCTTGAAACATTAGCTAGTGGTCCCATAGTTGTTTCCACACAAATTACCAAATGGGGAAACTTTATGGATAGGTGTCGTCAATTCTATGTCGATGGGCTATCATAAGGAACAAAGTTATCTCATAAAAATTTTGAGGAATACCTGGGTGTATTTGTTGTTGCTGTTCACTTCACTTCTGACTGAAAATTTGGAGAACACCTCCAAACCTCAGGTTTGTTCATACAGAGTCACCACCTCCCTGAAGAGGAATAAAATTTCAACAACTGATCTTCACTCAGAAACAATTTTAGATTTCTGGGTCACACCACACAATAGAGTCACATAATTTTTTTTTAATTTCTCAGCAACAAAACCATCCCAGATATATATACTTTCAAATCTGAAAAACCACTTTCAGACTTGTAAACTTCTAAGACTCTTCCCCAAATGAATTTTGGTGAGACTCATGGATTTTCCTGAAATCAACAAGGTGAATGCAACTTCTCCAACCTTACTGAAAATGCAATTACAAGACATTGTTAATCCCCAGTGAAGTGGCCATTTTGTTGGTCTCAAAAATGAGCAAACCAAGTTCACCTGCAACCTATCTATGAAATAGCCAACTTCAGGGCTTCGACAACATAACAAGGATAAAAACCTTCTACTCTTCAGGCTCTCCAAAACCTAGGCAGGTATACCTTTGATGCATCTAATCAGACCCATTACACACATAACAATATCAATTGAAAGCAGATAGATCTCACAAGGGCTCAACAACAAGGACGTTAGTGCAGATGGGCTAGATCTACATTGACATCTCAACAAGATTAGAGCATGAGATTAGTGTGACAAACTAAACCTACAAACATAAAAGTAAATGGATCTTTGATTTTAAAATATCTCAGAACCCCCAGAATCTGCAAGACCAATGCCTTATCCAAAGGCATCGAGCCATACATCAAAACTGTAAATGGAAACCTCTATTGCAAATCCAATTTATTTTGAAAGATATCCCTATATTATTGCCTGACATTAATACATTCTAAACTCAAATAGAGGATCATACATATCCAGACATTATCCCAAATCTAAAATGATTTCTCATATAATTTAAATTCTTCCTTGAAGAGTACCTAAGAACGGTCATTACACTCCCACTCTGAGAGGACAAACCCAAACTCCCTTGAAGACTGAATTTGTTGAAAACAAGAGAAGGACTAGAGACAATCCAATAAACTGTATATATGCCTTACATATATGTGATCTGCAACAAAAAAAAACATAATACAACAAGAAGATACTCTATTACTTGAATGAAGGAAAACTGCTATACAGAACTCTGGAAAAGAATTAGAGGAATGGAAACCAAGATTATGGGGCCCTGCTTGCAAAAATATGGAACCCTCACAAAATGTGAAGACTTCAAATAAATAGGAAAAGGGAGCACAATCAGATTTCATTCTCTAACAAAGGCAAACACCCCCTTTTTCAACATTAACTGCTCACATACTTGGCCTGCAAAAAATCCAATCTCTCTAACTGAAACATAAATTCTGAGATCCCGAGGTAACTGTCCCAAATATATTTGTTGTGGGTTGCACTTTACTGCAGGAATGAATTCCTCGGATCGAGAGATTTCCAACGATATATAGCACTTATATATCAGGCAAAAATAAATCCCTCAACCACCAATCTTTCTACAGGTCGGTCATTTAATTTTCTGCCATTTCACCACAGTGAGAAACTATATTTTAAACCTTTGAAACTCCCATGTAGATCTTCACCACGTGTCTTCATCTGGATTGGCCATGAGTCCCTCTGGACTCCACCTGGCTTGCCACCTGAGCATGGACGGACCCACTGCCTCCTTGTCTCTCTTTGTCTTTTCCCTTTGTCGCTGATCCGCAATGATTATTCATCATGCATCTCTGCATAGCGGATCAGTGACCACCGTCAATCTCCCTCGGCCTTTCTTGTTCTTTATTTCCTCCAAACTTCTCTTTCATCAGGTCTCACCGTTTAGTCACCAAGTCGAATCGCTTAGCCATCGAGCAACTTCCCATCGTGACTTGGCGACAACCGTTGATTATCCATCCAACTGTTAGATCTCTCTTGACATGTTCGGCCTTTACCTCACCTGGGCCCATCCATCGGGTCCTCGGGATAACACTGAACCTTTCCTTTTGATAGTCGATGACTCTCAACTTTGTGATCACTTTCCTATCGGGTCTGCGGGATAACATAAATCCATTCCCCCCAATAACTCACATCGGGTCATCAGGGTATCAAGAACAACTTTTGGCCAATACCCGATAACTCACATCGAGTCATCGGCTTGAAAAAACCTTTGAGTTTTTCCATCCATCATGCAATCCCTACCATGTGTCACCTTTGGATTGCCTCATGGATCCCTCTCCTAACACCTCATCATGGCCTGGACTAACTGTCGGAATGAAGCCTTTCCTAACCATCTGCCTTAACCACTTGCATCAATTGTCAACCATAGTTCACCGCTAGTGGTTTGTCGCCAAGTCGCGGTGATTAACAGTTGAGCACCTTCGTCTTGCGGTATAGCGATAATCGTTCGATTGGCTCAAACCTACTCACCTGTAAGTTTCCCCTTTTGCTGCAAAACTAGGCCGCTTTGAGACGTGTGCGCATGCGGGGGGCCCACCAATGCTAAATTGCTCCTTGTCAAAAAGCTCGTAAGCTTTTGATACATATCCTGTATGTGACCTTTCTTTTAAATACAAAAATGCTCCTCCCTGTGGCCAATGTGGGACAAATGTTTCTTCCTTCGAGTCATCAGGACATCTCCAAACAAGTTAGCCCGATGGTCAATACCATCATTCTCCACTTGTTGATTTTCCATCGGGTCATCAGGTAGCCTTACAAAGCGCTATTTCGATGGCCAATATCACTAGTGTTTACCTCCTCATCCTACACTTTGTCATTGGGTGGCTGGGATAATATGAAATTGCCTAACCCGATACCCAATGGCTTTACTCTGGTCCATCCACTTTTCAATCGGGTCATCGACATAGGAGAAAACCTTTCTTGTCAATACCTAATACAACCACTTAGCGCCCATGCTTGCTCATCGGTACATCGAGGTAATGTGAAACTGCTCCCACCGATATCCGATGACTTAGTCTGGTCCACTCTACACTCCAGCGACCTCATCGGGGTAAGTCTTGCCGATCGGGGTAAGTCTTGCCGATAAGGCAAAAAATCAAAAACTACCACAAACATGCCAAGAGGAAGTGCACATGCAAAACTTGAAATGGGCCTCCCAAAATGATCTAAATTTTTATGAGTCCCAACAGTGGCTCTGACTAGGGATGGTTGATTGCAAGATCAACACAAGAATCCAGAAACATTGGTAGAGCAGACCACCCAAAAAAAGATCACATCTCTTCTTTTAAATTCTTTAATGAGCTTCACTTTCCAAAATAGGGGTTCCTTATTTCGACCCAACAGTAGGGCTTCTTATTGAAAACCACACAACTGAAAGAAAAGTGACTATACAATAGAATTTATTTTCATATGGCCCCAGGCTATCAAAGTTGAAGTCAATTCTTACCCCTGTCAAATACATGATTCTGATTTCCATGAATCAAGGGTAAGTTGAGGATTTCATTTACATCTACCTGATCACAAACCCTGCAACTTCTCATCAGCTCATATAGAGAAAAATCAACGTACTGGTAATCACAAAACAATTGGAAATCAAACAAATGCTGAAAGTGTTGATCACTATGTGACATATAACTGTCATATTCTTTACAATTAATTCCCTGCTGAACAAAAAACTAATCCAACTCCCTCTGAAAGATAGGAACATCGGACACATGTTGATTGCTAGTTTGCATAAATGGAAAACACACATCCATAATACTGGCTTGCAAACTAAAGAGAAACATTTCTATATAAAATGACTGCACTTCAATATGCTAATCACAATTTCTATCAGCCTCTTGCAAACATGAAAATGTTTCATCACTTGTCAAAGGTTCATTCACCAATTGCAAATCTGGGAAAATCACTTCAAATTCGCCTTTCTCTTTAGCACCAAGATCCACACAATGCATATCAAATTCTTATTTCATATCAACATATGAATCCACATTATCACATTTATTAACCTTATATGGATTTTCATCTTGTCCATTATTCAAATCAAATGTAGGGAAAGAAATATCATATGTATCATACCTCACACCTTCAAGAACATCATCAATATCAAAACATATACTGATTGGGTATGATAGATTGGGAACATTTCTGGATGTATACCTCTTAAGATCAGCAGCTAAGAGTTCTGAGATTTGTTCACTACTTAGTGAACCTTCTCCTTAATTTTGATTTTCCTTGGCTTCATCTTCTGTGTTGTAAACATTGTCCCAATCTGATGTGTGCATTAAATCTGCAGTGCTCATGTCTTCATACACATTTGTTTTATCATTACAAAAACTTGCATCTACATCATGACCTTTGTGAGATTTTGCCAAGATCAAGAGGCAATGGAAAGCACAAATAAGAGAGAACAAAATAGATGATAGGAATAAATTATATTCTGTCAAGATGAAAATATTGATCAACTAGATCATCAAGCGTTACATACAATGAATATGAGCCCACTTATATAGGCAAGGCTATATGGATATGTGAGCACACAAACATGACATGTGGCTCAATAAGAAACAAGGGTAGGTAGGAAATAGGTGTGGGTAGGTAGGAGAAACAATATAATATTCCACGTGAGGTGGATCACCCACTGAATGTGGAATGTAACAACAAGATAAGTCCATAAAAGGTGGAAATTCTCCTACACAAACTATCCCAATGTGGCACAAACACCCAAGTGTCTCATACCCAAACTACTATGAAATGCATTTCCTAAGTAAACTTAAGGAAGGTGTAATAATATCCAAGATGAATAATCATTTACACCAACACCCCCCCTTAAGTGCAACTTAGGGGAATGCACTTAAGTCTACAATGTAACTAAGCAATGCAAGATGGGTCCCGACTACTAGGCCATGTTAGGTACCCATGTACAAATGCAAATGCATGCAAACCAATGCAATGAAATCTCTCACAAAGCGGGGAAAAAGAGAAAAACCCAATGGAAAAAACCTTCCCCCGAAAGAGAGATGAAAACTAGATACAAAGCACTCTCATAGATGTATGTGAACAACAAAAACCCATGTGAGGAAAAAGTCCCCTCCTTATGAGAGAAGAAGAAGAGAGACTAGGAAGCCCCCCCTCAATGTGCAATTTGCACCAATGATAGAAGCTCGATGATGAATGAAGAAACTGCTTCATGAACATTAAACCACTTTCCTCCCCTTAGGAAGAAACAAAACCAAAGGTGGATCCATGAAGTCTCCCCAATAATGAAGGGACAATGAAGCAAAAATACTAATGATGAAAGGAATCTCTAAAAACTGCTCAAGTGTCCCCATGTTGATGCTGAAAGTTACCCCCTCCAAAGGTGCTAAACTGTGCCACACTGCTGAAAAAGGCACTCCAAGATCTAGTGGAGAAAAATGTAGAATAATATCCAAAGACTCACATTTCTCCTCAAAAAATAAAGAGACCTCCTCTAACTG
The DNA here is from genome assembly GCF_030272615.1 of Cryptomeria japonica. NCBI lineage: Eukaryota > Viridiplantae > Streptophyta > Pinopsida > Cupressales > Cupressaceae > Cryptomeria > Cryptomeria japonica. Next base: position 49,279,422 of record NC_081408.1, on the reverse strand, counting down.
CTGGACAAAAGTATCCACAATCATGTCAACCTCTAAAGATTGATCATGTAGAGAATGCGATCCCTCGTAAAAATCAAAGAAGGATCATCTTCATCAAAGAGAAGATCAATGTAATCAATGATGTCTCCCAAATCTGCAATGTAGGACTCCACAAACAAACTTGCAATGTTTGTCAAGTAGGCATCCCATGAAACAAAAGCTGGAAGACATGAAATATCATGTTGCACTAAATCACAAGAAGGAAAAACTGTCGCACTAGCTACATCATCAGGTGCAATAGGTGGTGTGATATCAATAGAAGGAGATGATATGCAAGGCTCTAGAATGGGGTCACATGTGAGAATCCCCAAGTTCAAATGCCCAAAGTCCTCCTCAAAATCTGAATCATCAACATAGCAAAAATCAACCTCATCAATAGGACCAAAATGTGAAAAAGAGTATAACTGAGATTCATGATCAACCACCATAGTTGCAATGATAGCTCCACTCTCCAAGTCTCTAATGATAACTAAATTAGGTGTGAACTCCATAGTTTTCCTAGTTGCCCCATGTGTGATTTGATAGATGGAAAGAAAATTGTTTGTCAAGTGGGGTACACACAACACATCATTGAAGGAGTTATCCCCAATGGAAATAGATCCTTTCCCAATCACATCCATGTATGTATGATTTCCCATCAAAATCTGTGGCATGTGGCAAGGATCAAATGTAGAAAACATAGACTATGAAGATGCCATATGATGAGAAGCCCCTGAATCTAGAAGCCATCTCCCTAAATCATAACTTGTAGTAGCACAAAGAGCTTGTCCCTTTCCTTTATCTATCCCAAAAGAGTGATCCTTTCCTTTATCCTTGGAAGAAGAAGCCAATGTAGACATTCTAGAAGGTAGGTTGATTTTGTTCTTCTCAAGAAGATTCTTCAACTCATCAATGTCCTTCTTACAACAATGATGTTCATCATGTCCTGACTTCTTGCAATATCCAAAAAAAAAGATTGTCCTTATATGCTTTCCTCTTAGGTGAGAATGGTGAATCACCTTGTTGTGGACAAGAATATTGTGCTCCATCTTGTTGTGGTTTTGACTTAGGTTGCTTTTGATTCTTGCCTTTTCCTTGATTGCTTTGATTCCCTTTGTTAGCCACCAAAGCTTGTGACTTTGAAGATTTGGGAATCCCAATCTTGGTCAACTTATATTGCTCAAGTATCAACATCTCCATGAATGAATCAAATGAGGGAGAAGTGTATGAGGAACCTTGAGCTAACCTATGGGTGTGAAAGCTAGATACAAAGGCTGCATACTCTGAAGGAAACTTGTCCAACAAGTTGTAAACCAATTGAGCATCCTTTTTGTCAATTCCACAATCCTTTAGCTTTTCTCTTAGCTCATTAGCTTTTATGACATAATCCTGGATTGTATCAAAATCCTTGGGATTCAAAGTTGTGAGTTCACTATCAAGCTTGTATCCCTTAATCTCATCAACTTGATCATACAATTTCTTAAAAATATCCTAAGCCTCTTTAATTGTGGTACACTTATCAATGTGAAAAATGAGGTCATCTGATACATGCTTTCAAAGAGTTCCAATTGCCATAGCATTTTTAGTGAGCCATTTAAGTTGAGAATTAGCATCAGCCTTAGGATCAGGTGGTGTTGTAATAGTTCTAGTTACATAATGAATGAGTCCTTTTTCCATTACTTTACTCCATGCCTTAATCTTCCATGATGCATAATTATGAGGAGTTAAAAGTGGAAATTTAGGAGAATCCATAGCACCAAAATGAAAAAAAACAAGATAGAGAGAGGCACAATCACACAAGACACCCCCCCAAAATGGTGATTTGGCACTTTATACTTAGTGCATATACAATGGGCCACTTGCAAAACAAGGCAAAGTGGACTTCTGATTTCAATTTACAACTTCTCAAAATGAGATATAAGATAATTCAACAAATACTGCTAGTGATCTAAACTGAGATCCAAGAAAAATACAAGTACCAAATAGGCCAAAAAATGACCAAATACTGAAAGTACAATTTCTACTTAAAATCACTTTAAACTAATGGCAGATTATGAAAGTAGACAAAAAATTATGCACTCTCAAAAAAAATGGCACGTGAAAAGGAATCCATTGTTGGAGTTATACACTCTAATGACAATTGATGGTGTTGTCATTGATGGCAAACTTCACACAACCTTATGGCATTCATCTGGTAAACCATCGGCAAGCACCGGCACTGACAGACACTTCACCGGCAGCAGCAACAATGCATACCGACACCCCAGCCGATAGGAATAAACTTTTATTTATTATATTTAAAGCCCACATGGCATATTGTAATAGACTCATATATGTATGAGATCTTGTAACTCATTTTGTGAGATATCAGATGGAATAGGAATGAGCGAATAATTAAGGCAAATTTTGTATAAGGTTTATGGTTATAGTATGAGCTTAAACCAGTATTGAACCTAGCATAGTTGATGCTGATTTGAAGCAGTACATTGTATTGGATTCTCATAATCCAATTTGTAAGTCAGTGAGACTTCTATTTTGTAGATTGAGCAATGAGCTCTAGGCAGTTGGCCTGCCTGCATGTGCAGGCCCCTCATTGTAAGTAATATTTATTCATTGGCTAGTGAGTGAATATTGTGGGTCACAAATCCCACCGAGGTTTTTCCCACACTGGGTTTCCTCATTAAACGTCTTGTGTTATGGTGTGTTTTCTATGTTGTCTTTATTGTTTCTATTTACTACATTAATTCTTATTTACCGGTACACTGTTTTGGAATTCAAAATACTTAATAAGGTTAAATATTTTGTTAAACGGTAAGATACTGATTCACCCCCCCCCCCCCCCCACCTCTCAGTATATTTGGGACTATCATTAATCCTAACAATTGGTATTAGAGCCTGGTCCTCTATTTTCAAAAGCCTAATAGCTTGAGGAAGATTCTGACACCAGTACAGATGGAGAACTTAAGAAAGCAATTGGAAGGAGCTCTTGTAGACTATGATTCAGAGAAGTTGAAAAATATCAAAATTGAAGATGATCTAAGGACTGCACGAGAATTCATTCAAGGACTTCAGGAGAATCTTACTATTGCTAGAAATAAAAGAAAAGAACTTCATGAGAAGATGCAGAATGATAATGATGAAAAAAAAACTCTTAATGAGCTTGTGAAAAAATTGGGGCAAGAAAACATGACTATGAGGAATGAAATGCAAGATATGACTATGAGATTTTTTAAAGACATTGAAGACAGGAAGAAGAATAAAGATGACTTGACTAGGAGAGTCAATGATGTTGGAAATGAAAATCTAAGACTCGGTCATGAAAATCATATGTTAAAGATAGATCTGATTCACATGCAACATGATAAAACTAAAATTATGAGACAAATGGGATTTCTAGAAAATGAGTTGGCTACTGCAAACCAACAAAAAGAGAAATTCAAGAAAAGTTCAGAAGAACTTGATGATATGCTGAAAAGTCAGAAACCTAATGGAGATACTAATGGACTTGGATTTGAAGTTGGAGAAAGTTCTAGTACTACAAACAATCATGATCACGGTAAACCAGTAAGACAACCTAATGCTTACAAATTTAATGAGAAACCGGTAAGACAACCTAATGCTTACAAATTTAATGGGAAATGCTTTAACTATAACAAGTATGGTCATAGAGAAAATCAGTGTAGATCTAGAAACAATCAAAACATTAATGCACCCATCGGTCAATGTTCCAAATACAACAAAGTTGGTCATAATTCAGAAAACTGCGGAATGAATGTGAGATGTTATGTTTGTGGAAGATTTGGCCACTTATCTAATCAATGCAGAACACAAACCGGCATAGGATATGGAAAGGTTATTCAAAAGAATAATGTGACTTGTTATGCTTCCAACAAGATTGGACATATTGCAAAATTTTGTATAAGTAAGACTTCACCGACAAATAATAAAGGACCCAATTTGAAAGGTAAAGAGAAGGTAGATGAGATAAAGGAAGAATTTTCAAGACAATGGATTAGAAAAAAAGATCTGAATGTTGAGGAGACTGTTTTTTCACCTATAAAACAAAATATTACTCCACCGACAGGAAATTATTCATCCAACTAAGAAGTAACCCTTTGGGGGTATTGTAGCAAGTTGAATATAATGCAAATTACCCTTGGTTGATGGTGAGAAGATAGATTTCTTCTTTACCGGCAAATATGTTAAGTTTCACTTAACCGGCGAGCATTTATTGTGGTTGATAAAAGAAATTTTATTATAATCATCAGTTTTCCTTCATTTTTGATTCACCGAGCATTCAAACTAGTAGAGAGCACGAAATCTGAGCGAAGGCATTCAAGGCGAAGAAGTGAAGCAATTTATTTCAAGAACTCAAACATTATCAAGAAGCTTAAGGTATTTTTCAAATGGCTTCCTCTTCTACTCCCGAATTTATTGCAAACCCTACTGTTGTGGAAATTATAAAATGCCCTAGGCCCGTTTTCAAAATTATTCCCGAGATAGCTAAGCAAGATGATTCCATAGGTGCATTTTCAAAAATTCCTAAAGGTGTAGCTTATGTTCAAGACCCTAGTATTTATATTCACTGCAATATTGAAGCATTAGGTTCTAAGGAAGTGTTAAAGATGTTTAAAACCTTAATTTGTGATGAAAATGGAAATGTCAAACCCGAGCACAAGATTATTAAGACTTTAGGTTTTGTGGAAATCTTGAACATCCCTGAATTTCCAAAGGAAGTAGTGAGAATTGTCCTTAGTAGGGCACATGGAGAATTTATTTGGTTACATTCAGTCTGCAAATTCACCCGGCAAGCAATTAGGGCAGTGATAGGTTTGCCCTCAACTAGCAGCACACCAGATAAGACAAAGAAGGTACCTAACAACACAGTCATGACCTGAACCGGAGCAAAATCTGATAGTAGATCTCTGAGAGTAAATGACATCAAGGATATCAATGTGAGATTCATAAGTATGATTTTAAGATACAAGATTACACATGCAATCAGACTTAATTCAATTTCAAGTCTTTGCATTAAAAGTTCTTATGATATGGTAAATAATAATGCAAAAATAGATGTATGTGAATGGCTGAAGGATGAACTAGTAGATAACTTGAAAAAGATAAATGATGAAAAGAAAGGGACATTTCATTTTGGTAATCTTTTGGTATGCCTTATGTTGTATTTCTCAAAACAAATTCCCAGTATTGGATAGAATGATTTTGGATATGACATACCGGTAGGCAAACAATTGCGAGAAGCTTTCACTGGCATGGGTACTGCTAGGGAAAACATCTTAACTGAATATTTTAAAGCTTTCCAAGCCAAAATGAAAACCAGAGAGAGACTACCATAGAGTATAGTAGATAAATATGATAAGGAAATTTGTTTTGTGATTAAGAAAGATGAGATATGGATGGAATTAGTTCTTCCTAGAACTGTATGGGTAACTGAAATGGGCTATGAGGTTGATGTGAATATTATTGACACTTATGCTAAATCCCTATTAGAAGCACCTAAAGAACCAACATAAGAAGTTTTTTGTAGTGCAGAAACAATTGAGAGTGGTGTACAAACAATGAAACAAAGAAAGAAAAGAGAAAAGTACATAAGGAGTGCATCAAAAAAGGTAAAGGAAATAAAAGAAAATATTATGAACCTTACTGGAATAAAGGAAAGTGAACTGGAAGGATGGCAACTAGAGGCACGTATTTCACCAGTTGGTACATCATCTAACAGTGAGATACCTGTTGAATTTAAGAGAGTTGATAGGAAGAGAAAACCCTCACCGGTACCCTCTCCTTCACCCAAGAAAATAAGAACTCTGAGAAAGAAGCATCAAGTAATAAGACAACCGGCAAAGAATTTAACACCCAACAAGAAACAAAAATAGGTTATACCACCTTTGGATAATTTACTGAATGAAATCACTGATGATGGTAACTTGGCAAATGTGAGCAAATTGTATAACACATTCACTAATTTAGAAAAGAAAAGTGTTGAAAATAGTATTATTCTACATCTGGACATATACAAGAAAGTGTTAATTGAAGTGGTAAATGACTTACCAAATGATCTATATAGAAGGTTAGATGCAAAAAGGATTGCAGTAATGGACTTGGAAAAGAAACTTAAGGTTGAAAAACTTCTAGCTGTACATCCAGTTAACTCTAAAGATGAGATTGATGAATTAAAATAGATCAATTTTTGCTAGTGGTCACCGGCAAGTGAGCTTAATGGTTGGTAGAGTAAATGAAATTGCAGAGGAAACGGTTGATAAATGGGATATCTTTTTTGTAGAAAAGGAAAAATAGGAAGAATTAAACCGACCTAAGAAAACATTCAAAGTATATCAGAAGGACAAGGACAAAGGGAAAGGTAAAGTTGGTGGAATACCAAACATCAAAATAACTGACAACTTACCACCACCCTTGGATACTACACCGGTACATACTAATGATACACCGGATACTAAAAATGTGGACATAACACATGATGACACTAACCCTACATCAGAAATTATATTCACCATGAATGTTGATACTCAGGAAGTGAACATTGTTCTGGACAAGGACAACACAGAGGTACAGAATGATATTGCTGGCAGTGGAAACATTGTTGAGCAACCGACAGAAAATGTTGAGATTGAAATACAAACAGGGCAAACAGAGTAAACAGAGCATACAGAGCAACCTTTGGACAGTGGAATGAATACTGACAGTATAGATGTTGGCACTGAGAAAACTATAGAGATAGAGACAGAGATACCAACAGCTGACAACATAGAGAAACCAACAGAGAAACCGACAGAGGCACAGGTACACATTGAGGCAGAGAAACCGATAATCACTGAGAAACCCAAACCGCTACAGGTTGAAACACAAACTCAGACTAATACACCAGAGGTTGATACAAGAAAATTGATAACTAATTTTGGAAGCACTGAGGTAATCAAGGCAAATGGTCAGACATCCGGTACTTCTTTGAGTGAATTTAGGCCTACCAATGTGACAGAAGTACTCCTGGACTCTATTGAGAAGATAACTAATTGTAATGCATTCTATTATAAAGAAATTGATGATACAATACCTATTCTTAAGATGATTGCACCAAAATGTAATATAGATCATATAAAGGATTCTTTAGGACAGTTGGATACATTGTCTAAATTTATTGCTGGAAATGTAATAACAGTTGATAAGGTAAATGGGGATAAATTCAAAGAGAAAATGGAAAAAGAAAAGGAAAAATTATTTGAGGACACAATAAAGAAGTGCATTGAACATATCAACACACTTTTACCAGCACTGAATACAACAATTTTGGAGTATAAGGAGCTATACAGAGAAACATGCAAGCCACATCTATTGACCTGGGACGTTGAAAAAGAAATAAGCAGAGTACAGAAGAAAATTGATGATATAGCTGATAACATTATTGGTTCATCCGAACCTATATCAATTATTGAGCAAGAAATAGCAGGATTTGAATAAAAGCTAGAGAAATTTGAGAAGGAAAAAACAAGGATCAAGGCAAATACCAGAGAGCTTAAGTATAAACTTAGTCCTAAATTGGATAACTTTATCTCTCTAAGAAATGAGATATCTAACGTATTAATTCAAGGGGATAGATCATCGGAAGAGCATATGCATCATCTCACCAGCACAATCCAATGAACTGAGGCAACCATGAAGGATAGCAACAGATTCATGTAGAGTTTAAATTTGGTTTTGGCTGATATATTTCAGATTGTAACAAACCGGTTGCAAACCTTAAGGTGAAATTTTGCACTTGTTTGACAATTTTTGATAGCCTTTCTCATTGATGTCAAAGGGGGAGTAGTGGATAGAGAAAAATGGCTATTCAGAGGAGATCATCTGCTCAGGGGGAGCACATCTTTTTGGTAAGTTTTTGGACTTCACTTTTTGGAACAGTTTTTTGATTTTTCTCATGAGTGTTGCCATCAATACCAAAGGGGGAGATTATTGGCATTATACACTCTAATGAGAATCGATGTTGTTTTCATTGATGGAAACCTTTAGGAAACCTTATGGCATTCATCTGGTAAACCACTGGTAGGAACCGGCACCGACAACAATGCATACCGACACCCCAGCCAATAAGAATAAAATTTTGTTTATTATATTTAAAGCCCACATGGCATATTGTAATAGACTCATATATGTATGAGATCTTGTAACTCATTTTGTGAGATATAAGATGGAATAGGAATGAGCGAATAATTAAGGTAGATTTTCTATAAGGTTTATGGTTATAGTATGAGCTTAAACCGGTACTGAACCTGGCAAGTTGATGTTGATTTGAAGCAATACATTGTATTGGATTCTCATAATCCAATTTGTAAGTCAATGAGACTTCTATTTTGTAGATTGAGCAGTGAGCTCTAGGAAGTTGGCCTTCCTGCATGTGCAGGCCCCTCATTGTAAGTAATATTTATTCATTGGCAAGTGAGTGAATATTGTGGGTCACAAATCCCATCGAGGTTTTTCCCACACCGGGTTTCCTCGTTAAACATCTTGTGTTATGGTGTGTTTTCTATGCTGTCTTTATTGTTCCTATTTACTACATTAATTTTTATTTACCAGTACACTGCTTTGGAATGCAAAATACTTAATAAGGTTAAATATTTTGTTAACCGGTAAGATACTGATTCACCCCCCCCCTCTCAGTATCTTTGGGACTATCATTAATCCTAACAATTGGTATCAGAGCCTGGTTCTCTATTTTCAAAATCCTAATAGCTTGAGGAAGATTCTGACACCGGTACAGATCGAGAACTTAAGAAAGAAATTGGAAGGTGCTCTTGTAGACTGTGATTCAGAGAAGTTGAAGAATATCAAACTTGAAGATGATCGAAGGACTAACAGGAATTCATTCAAGGACTTCAGGAGAATCTTACTATTGCTAGAAATAAAAGAAAAGAACTTCATGAGAAGATGCAGAATGATAATGATGAAAATTAAACTCTTAATGAGCTTGTGAACAAATTGAGGCAAGAAAACATGACTATGAGGAATGAAATGCAAAGATATGACTATGAGATTTTGTAAAGACATTGAAGACAAGAATAAGAAGGAAGATGACTTGAAGAGGAGACTCAATGATGCAGGAAATGAAAATCTAAGACTCGGTCATGAAAATGATATGTTAAAGATAGATCTGATTCACATGCAACATGATAAAACTGAACTTATGAGACAAATGGGATTTCTAGAAAATGAGTTGGCTACTGCAAATCAACACAAACAGAAATTCAAGAAAAGTTCAAAATAAATTGATGATATGCTGAAAATTTAGAAACCTAATGGAGATACTAATGGACTTGGATTTGAAGTTGGAGAAAGTTTTCGTACTGCAAACAATCATGATCACAGTAAACCGGTAAGACAACCTAATGCTTACAAATTTAATGGGAAATGCTTTAACTATAACAAGTATGGTCATAGAGAAAATCAGTGTAGATCTAGAAACAATCAGAACATTAATGCACCCACCGGTCAATGTTCCAAATGCAACAAAGCTGGTCATAATTCAGAAAACTGCGGAATGAATGTGAGATGTTATGTTTGTGGAAGATTTGGGCACTTATCTAATCAATGCAGAACATAAACTGGCATAGGATATGGAAAGGATATTCAGAAGAATAATGTGACTTGTTATGCTTGCAACAAGATTGGACATATTGCAAAATTTTGTAGAAGTAAGAATTCACTGACAAATAATAAAGGACCCAATTTGAAAGGCAAAGAGAAGGTAGATGAGGTAAAGGAAGAATTTTCAAGACAATGGATTAGAAAAAAAGATTAGAATGTTGATGAGACTATTTTTTCACCTATAAAATAGAATATTACTCCACCGACAGGAAATTCTTCGTCCAACTGAGAAGTAACCCTTTGGGGGTATTGCAGCAAGTTGAATATAATGTAGATTACCCTTGGTTGATGGTGAGAAGATAGATTTCTTCTTTACCGAAAGATATGTTAAGTTTCACATAACTGACGAGAATTTATTGTGGTTGATAAAATAAATTTCATTATAAATCATCGGTTTACCTTCATTTTTGATTCACCGAGCATTCAAACTAGCAAAGAGCACGAAATCTAAGCGAAGGCATTCAAGGCGATGAAGTGAAGCAATTTCTTTCAAGCACTCAAACATTATCAAGAAGCTTAAGGTATTTTTCAAATGGCTTCCTCTTCTACTCCCGAATTTATTGCAAACCCTACTGTTGTGGAAATTATAAAATGCCCTAGGCCCGTTTTCAAGATTATTCCCGAGATAGCTAAGCAAGATGATTCCATAGGAGCATTTTCAAAAATTCCTAAAGGTATAGCTTATGTTGAAGACCCTAGTATTTATATTCACTGCAATATTGAATAATTAGGTTCTAAGGAAGTGTTAGAGATGTTTAAAATCATAATTTGTAATGAAAATGGAAATGTCAAACCCAAGCACAAGATTATTGAGACTTTAGGTTTTGTGGAAATCTTGAGCATCCCTGAATTTCCAAAGGAAGTAGTGAGAATTGTCCTAAGTAGGGCACATGGAGAGTTTATTTGGTTAGATTCAGTCTACAAATTCACCCAGCAAGCAATTAGGGAAGTGACAGGTTTACCCTAAACTGGCAGCAGACTAGACAAGATAAAGAATGTACCTAACAACACAATCATGACCTTAACGGAAGCAACATCTGATAGTAGATCTCTGAGAGTAAATGGCATTAAGGATATAAATGTGAGATTCATAAGTATGATTTTAGGTTACAAGACTACACATGCAAACCGACTTAATTCAGTTTCAAGTCTTTGCATTAAAAGTTCTTATGATATGGTAAATAATAATGCAAAAATAGATGTGTGTGAATGGCTGAAGGATTAACTAGTAGATAACTTGAAAAAGATAAAAGGTGAAAAGAAAGGGACATTTAGTTTTGGTAATCTTTTGGTATGCCTTATGTTGTATTTCTCAAAACAAATTCCTGGTATTGGACAGAAAGATTTTGGATATGACATACTGGTAGGCAAACAATTGCAAGAAGCTTTCACCGGCATGGGTACTGCTAGGGAAAACAATATAACTGAATATTCAAAGCTTTCCAAGCCAAAATGAAAAATAGAGAGAGACTACCACAGAGTATAGTAGATAAATATGATAAGGAAATCTATTTTGTGATTAAGAAAGATGAAATATGGATGGAAGCAGTACTTCCTAGAACTATATGGGTAACTGAAATGTGGTATGAGGCTGATGTGAATATTATTGAGACTTATGCTAAAGCCCTGTTAGAAGCACCTAGAGAACCAATAGAAGAAGTTTTTTGTAGTGCAGAAACAATTGAGAGTGGTGTACAAACAATGAAATAAATAAAGAAAAGAGAAAAGTACATAAGGAATGCATCAAAATAGGTAAAGGAAATAAAAGAAAATATTATGAACCTTACTGGAATAAAGGAAAGTGAACTGGAAGGATTGTAATTGGAGGCACATATGTCACCGATTGGTACATCTGACAATGAGATACTTGCTAAATTTAAGAGAATTGATAGGAAGAGAAAATCCTCACCGGTACCCTCTCCTTCACCCAAGAAAACAAGCACTCTAAGAAAGAAGTAACAAGTGGTAAGACAACCGGAAAAGAAGTTAACACCCAACAAGAAACAGAAACAGGTTATACCACCTTTGGATAATTTGCTGAATGAAATCGCTGATGACAGTAACTTGGCAAATGTGAGCAAATTGTATAACACATTCACTGATTCAGAAAAGTAAAGTGTTGAAAACAGTATTATTCTACATCTGGACATATACAAGAAAGTGTTAATTGAAGTGCTAGATGACTTACCAAATGATCTATATAGAAGGTTAGATGCAAAAAGGATTGCAGTAATGGAGTTGGAAAAGAAACTTAAGGTTGAAAAACTTTTAGTTGTACATCCAATTAACTCTAAAGAGGAGATTGATGAATTGGTTTGTGAAGCTAACAAATCAGTTTTTGCTAGCGGTCACCAGCAAGTGAGCTTAATGGTTGGTAGAGTAAATGAAATTGCAAAGGAAACGGGTGATAAATGGCATATCTTTTTTGTAGAAAAGGAAAAACAGGAAGAATTAAACCGACCTAAGAAAACTTTCAAATTATATCAGAAGGACAAGGACAAAGGGAAAGGTAAAGTTGGTGAAATACCAAACATCAAAAGAATTGACAATTTACCACCACCCTTGGATACTACACTGGTACATACTGATGATACACTGGCTACTGTAAATGTGGACATAACACATGATGACACTAACCCTGAATCAAAAATTCTATTCACCATGAATGTTGATACTCAGGAAGTGAACATTGTTATGGACAAGGATAGCACAGAGGTACAGAATGATATTGTTGGCAGTGGAAACATTGTTGAACAACCGCCAGAAAATGTTGAGATTGAAATACAAATAGAGAAAATAGAGCATACAGAGCAACCTTTGGACAGTGGAATGAATACTAATAGTATAGATGTTGGCACTGAGAAACCTACAAACATAGAGATAGAGATACGAGTAGCTGATAACATAGAGAAACCAACAAAGAAACTGGTAGAGGCATGGGTACACATTGAGGCAGAGAAACCGATAATCACTAAGAAACCCAAACCACTACAGGTTGAAACACAAACTCAGACTGATCCACCAGAGGTTGATACAAGCAAATTGATAACTAATTTTGGAAGCACTGAGGTAATCAAGGTAGTTGGTCAGACATCTAGTACTTCTTTAAGTGAATTCGGGCCTACCAATGTGAGAGAAGTACTCCTGGACTCTTTTAAGAAGATAACTGACTATAATGCATTGGCTTATAAAGCAATTGATGATACCATACCTATTCTTAAGATGATTGCACCAAAATGTAATATAGATCATATAAAGGATTCTTTAGGATGGTTGGACACTTTGTTTAAATTTATTGTTGGAAATGTAATAACAGTTGATAAGGTGAATGAGGATACATTCAAAGAGAAAATGGAAAAAGAAAAGGAAAAATTCTTTGTGGACACAATAAAGAAGTGCACTGAACATATCAACACACTTTTACCAACACTGAATACAACAATTTTGGAGTATAAGGAATTGTACATAGAAACATGCAAGCCACATCTATTGACCCAGGACATTGAAAAAGAAATAAGCAGAGTACAGAAGGAAATTGATGATATAGCTGATAACATTATTGGTTCATCCGAACCTATATCATTTATTGAGCAAGAAATAGCAGGATTTGAAGAAAAGTTGGAGAAATTTGAGAAGGAAAAAGAAAGGATCAAGGCAAATGCCAGAGAGCTTTAGAATAAACTTAGTCCTAAATTGGATAAACTTATCTCTTTGAGAAATGAGATCTCTAAGGCATTAATTCAAGGGGAAAGATCACCAGAAGAGAATATGCATAATCTCACCAGCATGATCCAATGAAATGAGGGAACCATGAAGGATAGCAACAGATTCATGCAGATTTTAAATTTGGTTTTGGCTGATATATTTCAGATTGTAAATAACCGGTTACAAACCTTAAGGTGAAATTTTGCACTCGTTTGACAATTTTTTACAACCTTTGTCATTGATGTCAAAGGAGGAGTAGTGAACAGAGAAAAATGGGTATTCAGAGGAGATCATCTGCTCAAAGGGAGCACATCTTTTTGGTAAATTTTTGGACTTAACTTTTTGGAACAGTTTTTTTATTTTTCTCATGAGTGTTTCCATCAATGCCAAAGGGGGAGATTGTTGGCTTTATACACTATAATGAGAATTGATGGTGTTTTCATTGATGGAAACCTTCAGGAAACCTTATGGAATTCATTTGGTAAACCACCAGCACTGGCAAACACTTCACCGGTAGTGGCAACAACGTATACCGGCACCCCTACCGATAGGAATAAACTTTTGTTTATTATACTTAAAACCGACATGGCATATTGTAATAGACTCATATATGTATGAGATCTTGTAACTCATTTTGTGAGATATGAGATGGAATAGGAATGAGTGAATAATTAAGGTAGATTTTGTATTAGGTTTATGGTTGTAGTATGAGCTTAAACCAGTACTGAACCTGGCATAGTTGATGCTGATTTGAAGCAGTACATTGTATTGGATTCTCATAATCCATTTTGTAAGTCAGTGAGACTTCTATTTTGTAGATTGAGTAGTGAGCTCTAGGTAGTTGTTCTTCCTGCATGTGCAGGCCCCTCATTGTAAGTAATATTTATTCATTGGCCAGTGAGTGAATATTGTGGGTCACAAATCCCACCGAGGTTTTTCCCACACCGGGTTTCCTTGTTAAACATCTTGTGTTATGGTGTGTTTTCTATGTTGTCTTTATTGTTTCTGTTTACTGCATTAATTATTATTTACCGATACATTGTTTTAGAATGCAAAATAATTAATAAGGTTAAATATTATGTTAGTCAGTAAGATACTAATTCACCCCCCCTCTCAGTATCTTTGGGACTATCATTAATCCTAACATCCATGTGAGCCCAAATGAAGCCTCCAAAGTTTTAAAAATTGGGATTTCATGATTTCCAAAAAACTTGTATCCGAAAAACATAAAAATCCTAGACCACTGTACAAATCACGAAATTCTACCCCAAAACAAAAAAAAATTGCTCGAAAAAAGGAGTCCAGAGTAGTAAGATATCATTATTTGACAATTTCCTACAAAATTATAATTTCTGGAAAATTTTTGCCGCAACTTCAAACTTCAAATGTCTCTAGATTTGGCCTTTGAAGTCCAATTTGGATGAAACAAATTGAAAAATTGACTTTCTTGGACCTCCTCAATCCAATGGTAACCTCATATTTGACCCATCAAGCTTCAATAATAACCTGCAATAGAAAGCTCATAAATACACAACCCCAAATAGCATCAATTTTTTCTCAATTCGCAAACCAATGACACTCTAATGGCTCTGATACCATGTGAGATTTTTCCAAGATCAAGAGGCAATGGAAAGCACAAATAAGAAAGAATGAAATAGATGATAGGAATAAACTATATATAGGCAAGACTATATGGATATGTGAGCACACAAACATGACATGTGGCTCAATAAGAAACAAGGGTAGGTAGGAAATAGGTGTGGGTAGGTACGAGAAACAATATAATATTCTACATGAGGTAGATCACCCATTGAATGTGGAATGTAACAACAAGATAAGTCCACAAAAGGTGGAAATTCTCCTACACACACTATCCCAATGTGGTACAAACACCCAAGTGTCTCATACCCAAACTACTATGAAATGCATTTCCTAAGTAAACTTAAGTAAGGTGTAATAATAGCCAAGATGAATAATTATTTACACCAACAACCTTTATCATTTTGATCATAAAGTGTTTCTATATGTTGCAACATGGTTTCATAACCATGGTTGCAAACACTTTGTGGATTGAGCATAACAGCAAGGTGATCTATATTATTCAGATCTGAAACCTCAACAAGCTCATAGATTTTAGAACAACAACGTATGTTCTCACAATTTTCTTCTTTCTCTGAATACACATTTGCACTGTTATGCTGAGAAAAAGAGTCACATTCAACATCATATGAAACATCTCCACTCACTGATTCATCTCCATCACTATATTCAATATTATGTGCATTTTTAGATCTATTCATTTCAATCTCATCTATCCACTCTTTAATACTGGCAATACTTTCTTCCCTCAAGTTTGTAGACCAATTAATTGAGTTAGGCTCATCAAGCTCTAAAAATAATTCAATCCAAACTGACTCATGGGGTCTAACATCAACTAGAATCTCATTTAATGCAGCAATAAATCTTTCATAAAAAACATATCTTGATTCAACCTTTCTCTTCCCTACTTTCCTTCTTAAAAACAAGATGCACCTATCTTGTATCTTTTGAAAATGTATTTCAATCTCCCTATCAATGTCATTCAAATTTGACAAAGACATTTCAGATCTAGGAAGCGCATCTAGATCCATCATATTTGAAACATCTACTAAACAATTACCATGACCATGCATCCTACTGTTTTACTCTCTTTTCAAAACATATGCAGTTCATTAACTTCAAAATCTGACATAATTCTCCAATATTTTTGATTGAAACTTTTCAAAACAAGAAGTATGTAACCTTAAAACCAACATTCCTTCTCCTCGTGACTTGCTTCACCTTATAAGGAACAAAGTTATCTCATAAAATTTTTGAGGAGTACCTGGGTGTATTTGTTTCTCCTATTCACTTCACTTCTGACTGAAAATTTGGAGAACACCTCCAAACCTTAGGTTCGTTCATACAAGGTCGCCACCTCCCTGAAGAGGAATAAAATTTCAACAACTGATCTTCACTCTGAAAAACTTTCAGATTTCTGCATCACACCACACAGCAGAGTCACATAATTTGTTTTTAATTTCTCAGCAACAAAACCATCCAGGATATATATACTTTCAAATCTGAAAATGACTTTCAGACTTGTAAACTTCTAAGACTCTTCCCCAAATGAATTTTGGCCAGACTCATGGGTTTGTCTGCAATCATCAAGGTGAATACAACTTCTCCAACCTTACTGAAAATGCAATTACAGAACATTGTTAATCCCCAGTGGAGTGGCCATTTTGTTGGTCTCAAAAAAGAGAAAACCAAGCTCACATGCAACCTATCTATGAAATAGCCAACTTCATACAATGAAGAACTTCAGGGCTTTGACAACATAACAAGGATAAAATCCTTCTACTCTTTAGGCTCTACAAAACCTAGGCGGGTATAGCTTTGATGCATCTAATCAGACCCATTACACACATAACAACATCAACTGAAAGCATATAGATCTCACAAGGGCTCAACAACAAGGAGGTTACTATAGATGGGCTAGATCTACATTGACATCTCAACAAGATTGGAGCATGAGATTAGTGTGACAAACTAAACCTACAAACTTAAAAGTAAATAGATCTTTGATTTTAAAATATCTCAGAACCCGCAGAATTTGCAAGACCAGTGCCTTATCCAAGGGCATAGAGTCATACATCAACACTATAAATGGAAACCTCTATTGCAAATCCAATTTATTTAGAAAGATATCCCTATATTAATTCCTGACATTAATAAATTCTAAACTCAAATAGAGGATCATACATATCCAGACATTATCCCAAATCCAAAATGATTTCTCATATAATGTAAACTCTTCCTTGAAGAGTACCTAAGAACAGCCATTACACTCCCACTCTGAGAGGACAAACCCAAACTCCCTTGAAGACTGAATTTGGTGAAAACAAGAAAAGGACTAGAGACAATCCAATAAAGTGTATATATGCCTTACATATATGTGATCTGTAACAAAAAAAACATTATACAGCAAGAAGATACTCTATTACTTGAATGAAGGAAAACTACTATACAAAACTCTGGAAAAGACTCATAGGAATGGAAACCAAGATTATGGAGCCCTGCTCGCAAAAATCTGGAACCCTTACAAAATGTGAAGACTTCGAATAAATAGGAATAGGGAGCACAATTAGATTTTGTTCTCTGACAAAGGCAACTACCCCCTTTTTCAGCATTAACCGCTCACATACTTGGCCTGCAGAAAATCCAATCTCTCTAACTGAAACATAAATTTTGAGATCCCGAGGTAGTTGCCCCAAAAATATTTATCATCGGTTGCACTTGACTGCAGGAATGGATTCCTCAAATTGAGATATTTCCAATGATATATAACAATTATATATCGAGCAAAAATAAATCCCTCAACCACCAATCTTTCTGCAAGTCGGTCATTTAATTTTCTGCACTTTCACCACAGTGAGAAACTATATTTTAAACCTTTGAAACTCTCGTGTAGATCTCTGCCACATGTCTTCATATAGATTGGCCATGAGTCCCTCTGGACTCCACCTATTCTTCCACCTGAGCACGGTCGGACCCACTGCTTCCTTGTCTCTCTTTGTCTTTTCACTTTGTCATTGATCCGCGATGATTATTCATCGTGCATCTCCGCATAGCGGATCAACGACCACCATTGATCTCCCTCGGACTTGCTTGTTTGTTATTTCCTCCAAACTTCTCTTTTTTTGGGTCCCACCGATTAGTCGCCAAGTCACATCGCTTAGCCATTGAGCAACTTCCCATCGTGACTTGGCGATAGCCGTTGATTATCCATCCAACCGTCAGATCTCTCTTGACATGTTTGGCCTTTACCTCACCTGGGCCTGTCCATCAGGTCCTCGGGATAACACTGAAGGTTTCCTTCCTATGGCTGATGACTCTCAACTTTACAAGAACTTTCCTATCGGGTTTGCAGGATAACATAAATCCATTCCCCTCGATACCTGATAACTCACATCGAGTCATCACAGTATCAAGAACAACTTTCGGCCGATACCTGATAACTCACATCGATTCATTGGCTTGAAAAACCCTCTGAGTATTTCCATCTGTCATGCAATCCCCTCCATGTGTCACCTTTGGATTGCCTCATGGATCCCTCTCCTGGCACCTCAGCACGGCTTGGGCTAGCCGCCAGAATGAAGCCTTTCTTAACCATTTGCCTTAACCGCCTACATCAACTGCTGACCATAGTTCACCGCTAGTGGTTTGTCACCAAGTCGTGGTGATTCATAGTAGAGCATCTCTATCTTGTAGTATAGAAATGATCATTCAATTGGCTCAAACCTGCTCACCTATTAATTTCCCCTTTTGCTGCAAAATTGGGCCACTTTGAGACATGTGCGCATGCGGGGGACCCACCGACGCTAAAATGCTCCTTGTCAAAAAGCCTGTAAGCTTTTGATACATATCATGTATGCGGCCTTTCTTTTAAATACAGAAATTATCCTCCCCACGGCCAATGTGGGACAACTATTTCTTCCTTTGGGTCATCGGGACACCTCGAAACAAGTTAGCCCGATGGTCGATGCCATCATTCTCTGCTTGTTGATTTTCCATTGAGTCATTGGGTAGCCTTACAGTGCACTATTCCGATGGCCGATATCACCGGTGTTTACCTCCTCATCCTACACTTTGTCATTAGGTGGTCAAGATAACATGAAACCGCCAAACCCTATACCCGATGGCTTTACTCCGGTCTATCCACTTTTCAATCGGGTCATCGATGTAGGGGAAAACCTTGCCTGTAGATACCCGATACAACCACTTAGCGCCCATGCTTTCTCATCAAGACATTGATGTAATGTGAAACCTCTCCCCCCGATATCCAATGACTTAGTCTGGTCCGCTCTACACTCCAGCAACCTCATTGGGGTGAGTCCTGCCGATCGGGGTAGGTTTTGCCGATAAGGCAAAAAATCAAAAACTGCCAGAAACATGCCAAGAGGAAGTGCACATGCAAAAACTTGAAATGGGCCTCTCAAAATGATCTAAATTTTTATGATTCCCAATAGTGTAAATGAAGATTCTTTTTTGGCAAAGGTGGTGGATGGTCTTTGATGATCCACCTTGAAATAATTATGAGGTACCATTATATTTTTTGAGAAAAGTATATTGTGAGTTTGTGCTCAATGTGAGCCCAAACTATTTTGACATGAGAGAATTCCATGGTAGAGGTGGTGGCTCTACCCAAGATAGACCTAGAGCCCGTAGACGATTACCCAAGGAGTTGCCGCCCCCTAGCATCCAATCCCAAGGTGCATCATGTTGTCCCAATAGATCTGAACGAGTTGATGGAGCTACAGACTCTTCAAGCGGCCACAGCATTGACTAGTGCCATCATCCAGCATGGGATGTCATTAGAACACCCTATTGTATTGAATGATGAGCCATTAGTTGCTCCAGGTGGCGACAGAGAGCCCATCCGGCATATGTGTGTCAGTTGCTCAGGGATATGCTAGGGGATAGATAATGCAGCCGGTGAAGATGGGTCCACATCTCATCCATGCACGATTTGTGGGAGTAGATGTCAGTCCCGCATGGCTGAGGATTTTGCACTGACAGATGAGTTGATGGACATGGTGTTTGCCGATGAGTGACAGACACAGGTGTGTTGATTTGAATTCATAGCATTTTATTTATCAGTCACTTTAAATTTGTAATTACATAAATGAATTTTCATTTATACATTGATTTAAATTGAGACAAATAATATGCATTTCAGGATGTAGCAATGGTATCCCATACTCCTCCCCTAGTTACTACAGCTGCAACTTCAATGCCTGAGGTATAAATTTTGTAACATGTTAAAATAGAATAGTACACTTTGAATTCAAAAATATACAAGATATACTAACTATCTTTAATACCTGGTCCAATGTTTGGTTTGTAGGTGTTGACAAGGGACCAAATGTCCTAGATTGATGACATCACGCTCTTAGCGATCGATTTTGGCCTACAAGGCTATACGGTATCATATTTTGTACAACCCCTTTTATGTATTGTTTTGATGGAATATGCAAGTCATTTCATTTTAGATTTTTAAAATTATGTTTAATATTTTTATTTATTTTTTATCAATAATTGGCCGAAGCCTGAATAGCTTTTGACTAGAGCTATGAATCAGTGGGGACACAGTAGGGGGCCCCATCCCCATTACATATCTTTGAATTATTATTATTATTATGTTTGATTAGATTAACCCCAAGACCTTTCCTATCCTATGGAAGGCCAAGAGTCACAACTTAGAATTCCACTTCAGATGTCCCTATTGGGAATTGAACTTGGGTCTCCACAGTGAGAACCCAGTGTTTTAACTAGTTAAGATCAACCCCTTTGACAAATTCTGTTTAATATATTATTTGTACTAATATCTCATGTTAGTTTTGTTTTTTTAGGGTACCCCCTCCGCGTCTAGGGCTTGTCCTAAGAAAAAGAATTCCTTGAAGACGCCAAAACATGGGAAGAAGGTAATTGAACATATTTATGGTTGTACAATTGTTTGAAAATGTTGAAATCAAGTATTAGTTGGGGTTTGTAGATTGATTTTTTTTTTTGTCTATTTTACATGTACAACGGCCATTGAGCTATGTGGATTTGTTGAATGCACCTGATTCGCCCATCGATCAAGAGAGGGTGGAGGTATGTATCTCTACTTTATTTTCTTGATTTCATGATTATATGCACGTGTACATGTGAACTTGTGATATATTATAATCTTATAATTTTTTCATACAAGAAATATCCATACCTATTTCATCAATGGCGAACCCTCCTCCACGCACAGGAGAAGCATCTTCGGATCCGATACACTTTTGTTTGATATATTACATTAATTGTTTTTAACCTACAATACTTATCATTATATTAATTGTATTTAATCTTTGAACATTTTTTGTATAGGTAATAGCGATAGTTTATCCATTGATGGTGAGCCATCCTCAGTCCATTGGGGAAGCATCTCAGGCACAGGTACGTCATTGTTCTCTATATTATAGCTTTTAAGTGTTTTTGATATATTTATGTTATTACATTGTATTAATTGTACATTTAATCTACAGTAGACCCCTTCATGGTACGACCATAACGTGGATCAACTTAAGTATGTCTTCAAGAAAACTCCTAAAAGTGACAAGGAGAGGAGAGCGAAAACATTAGCTCCTAGATCAGTCGATGAGGTAATCTACATTTCAATTGCAAAGGAATTATAGTTAAATGCATAATTATGTTGTTAATTGTGAACTATTTTCTACAAAAGAATTCTAACTTGTCATTTGAATTGTGGTTTTACAGCCATCTACAGAGCCGCGTAGTGCATCGAAGAGGCTTGATTTTGATGATCCACCACAAGTTTAGGATCATATAGTGTTAGTTTTGGTCATAGAATGACCAATACACGTAGATATATTCTACATTTTTATTGTATATCGATTTGGACATGGCATATGCCACATTTTTGTAATACTTGTATTGACTTGGTAGACATGCCTTTTATATATATATATATATAAATATCGATATTTGATCCAATAAATGTGTACTGAGTTCATTATTTTGTATTCATTATATTTTGTGGTTGTCCTTTTATAAATTTAATTGATCATTTGCCTATTTAATCAACAATATGAATATAAACAACAAAAATATATGATATAAAACATTTTAATTGTGGAATATGATTTGACTAAATTTCTAAAATGTTGAATTAACCCTACAAAACTCCTTGTATTCAGTTCATTATTATGTATTTGTTGTATTTGGTGGCTGCCCTTTTATAAATTTGAATTAATATTTGCATATGTAATCAACAATATGAATATGAACAACAAAAATGGACAATATGAATATAAACAACAATATGTGTTTGGTGCAAGAGCACCCTCATGCTCGCAATGGTCAATCTATGTTCGTCATGTGCACAAACCAACATCATGAGCACATCCGAGTGGGCGATTTTACACTAGGAATGCCCCTATCATGCATCCCAAAGTGTCGGAATGTCGAGAGTCATACCATACCGGTGTGATCTCTCAAGTGCCCTTAGTCCAAAAAATTATCAAAATTTGATGGACTATTTCTTCAAATCTAGGACACATATGGTTGATTCGTTTGAACCTATGGGTCATGTGAGACTCCTCTACAATGGCCTATCTCAATTTTTTATGACTCAAAGCCATTTTCAATTGGTAGCATTTTTTTGCCTGCTCCAAAAACTGTTAGTTACATGCAATGCAAAGTGGCAGGATTGGCTATAATTGATTCGGATCATCATTTGCATAAACTGACATCACGAGTGCATCCAGGTGGGTAGGTTTACAATAAGAATTCCCCTTTCATGCATCCCAAAGTGCCAGAACGTTGAGAGTCATATCGTACTAGGGCGATCTCTCAAGTGCCATGAGTCCAAAAAAATGTCAAAATTTGACAGACTGTTTCTTCCAATACATGAGACATATGGTCGATCCATTTGAACCCATGGGGTTTCATGAGGCTCCTCTATAATGGCCTATCTCTATTTTTGATGACTTGGAGACATTTTCAATTGGTAGCATTTTTTTTCCTGCTACAAAAACTATTAGTTGCATGCAATGCAAAGTTGCAAGATTGGCTAGAATTGATTGGGTTCATTGTGTGCACAAATCTACATCATGAGTGCATCTAGATGGGTAGGTTTACACTAGGCATACCCCTATCATGCATCCCAAAGCATCAGAACGTCGAGAGTCATATCGTACCAGGGCGATCTCTCAAGTGTCATGAGTCCAAAAAATTGTCAAAATTTGACAGACTATTTCTTCCAATCCAGGACACATATGGTCAATCTGTTTGAACTTGTGGGGTCATGTGAGGCTCCTCTACAATGGCCTATCTTAGTTTTTGATGACTTGGGGCCATTTTCAATTGGTAGCATTTTTTCGCCTGCTGCAAAAACTGTCAGTTGCAGGATTGGCTAGAATTGATTCGGTTCATTGTGTGCACAATCCGAAGTCACGAGAATGCCCAGGTGGGAAGGTTTACACTATGCATGCTCCTCTCGTGCATGCCAAAGTGCCAGAACATCGAGATTCATACCGTACCGGGGTGATCTCTCAAGTGCCCTGAGTCCAAAAAATTGTCAAAATTTGATGGACTGTTTCTTCCAATCCAGGACACATATGGTCAATCTGTTTGAACCTTTGGGGTTATGTGAGGCTCTTCTACAATATCCTATCTTAGTTTTTGATGACTTGGAACCATTTTCAATTGGTAGTATTTTTTCACCTGTTGCAAAAACAGTCAGTTGCATGCAATGCAAAGTTGCAAGATTGGCTAGAATTTATTTGGTTCGTCGTGAGGCTAGGCATCCCCTGTCATACATCCCAAAGCATCGAAACGTCGAGAGTCATACCCTATCGATGCAATGCAAAAGTTGCTTGACAACTTTTTTGACATTTTTTTTACAACAATGGCATTTTTTGCTCAAATTGTATCTAGTCTCAATCTATGACCCCTATGACCCGATAATGACTCAAATAATTTTCATGATTATACAAGAATCAAGAATGCTCGTGATTGACCTTATCACATCACATATACCCAAAACATAGTCAAAAAATGTTGACACACAAAATAGTCACAAAACATTGTCACATATTATTCAAAAATTTGCCTCTAAATATGGTCAAATCAGCTCTTGGCTATTTGATTATACAAAAAAATGTCTTGCAAATCATCCAATGAGATTTTATACAAAATTTGGCATTACAATATGTGTGATTCAGCTCATCACCATTTTAATATACAAAATTTGGCATGTACATATGTACAAATCGGCTCATTGCCATTTAAATATACAAAATTATGCCCCTAAACATGTAAAAATCAGCTCATGGGCATTTATATATACAAAAAATGAATATAGAACAATTCGTCGATGATTTATAGAAAATTCTCAAAATCATTCTACTCTGAACCATAGAATCAATCAAGTGAGCCTTCAGGATCGGCTCTAACCCGTATTGTGTCAAGTATTGCCTCGTGGTCAGATTCACAAACTTTCCATAAAATCTTGTTATGAGGTCTACCATGATACTTCATCAAATGAATATTTTTTGCAACAACAAGGTTAGAGAAATGAAGAATATGTCAATGTATTTCAAAGTCCTCAAACAACCAAACATCAGAATTCTTGATCGGGTATCTCTAAAGACATGTTCCTATCACGACAACAGACCCTATTGGGTACTCAATACCCTCTCCGTCAATGATTGTGGTTGTCAATTTTCTTTTTGGCTCAACATAATGACACAAATAGTAATTCATTCCTTCTTCATTGTTCTCTTCTACAACAACTGCATACACATGACCTGCATTTTATAAAGTGTTAATTAATACCAAAAATAAAGTATGATGTACAATAAAATGAACCAAAAAGAAAACTTGCAAAAAAATTAACTCAAAAAATCACCTGAATCCACTAGGTCGGATACATGGTCAAAATCCATTTATGTCTCCATCTAGCTCAATTGTAGTGCTTTGGGAATTTGATATGAATCAATGGGAACCAACGGTCTACAAGACCATTTGTCAACCCACTCTTGTGATTCACATTCTTCCCACAAACAATACATGCATGAAGAGAAAAAACATACCATTTGTCTCGTATAAATTACCAATGAACTTGAATTTGAACTCATAAATGAGTGCATGTCACTTGATCCTGCAACTATACAACAATCTAGATAGTTTTCAATGTTAGATTTAGTGATCAACCAAAAATATCTATGAACCATTGACGTACTTGGATTACCTGGAGCCATCATAGAGTTACACCATCGCGCAATTGTTTCTGCATCTATCAACTCAACACCACCTTCGTACTTCAATCCTTCTCTAGCTAGGGCTCTTTTCACACATGCTCCTGCACCATCATGCTCTCCCTTACCATGTCCAACCTCAGTGAAATTCCAAAAATGTTGTACACCACTTGTCATATGCATCCTTGTCAACCAATAAAACATCCTTGCATTCTTGAATTGTGCAGTACAATTATCTGACCATATTAAGTGTCGGTTGTATCGTATGTTCCTTTCCCGTAAACTATCATAGAAAAATTTAAGGCATCCTTGTACAAACTCTGATGAATGAGTACAATCATCACTTATGTAGAAGTGATACTCTCTTACAACCTTTCTATCATCCTCTGTTCTATCATCTGCATGCATGAATGCTATGTGTACAAAAATAGAAACTTATGTAGAGTGATAATACATACATTGCACTTCATTTTAAGGTTGTAGTGTATAATTTTCAGCGAATCAACGATAGAGACAATGGTGCCAAGAGGAAATGTGTCCTTACATAACTTGAATTGCTCATCTAACCATTGAGCTCTATGTTTATGCATTATGTACTCATAAACTAGTTTCTCTTGAAAAATTTTCATAAATTCAACTACACATATATCATTTTTCACTAGCTCACATCTCTTCAAATCTTTTCCATCTTTAACTCCATATGTGATTGTCTTTTATTTTTCGAAAGAAACTAGTTTCGTATCAATTTCATGTGTGCTCTCCAAATGTGCGCATCTTGGTAAATGTTTCAAACCACCACATATAACACAAGAACCTTCCAAACAAGGTATCTTATAATAAATGCAACCATCATGTCTATTACATAGCACACTTGAAATAAATTCTCTTACCGACTTAGGAGGTTCTTGTATATTGCATTCCTACAAAACATCGTTAGTGTGCAAAGTAGAACAAATATGATGAAAAATATCATAGTGCATGGAAAATTCAATATGTATCCTACAACAACACGTGGTGCATACATGATTAATCTTAATATAAAAAGGTTTTTCCATTTCAAAAAATCTTTGAGAAATTCTTATGAGGAAACTTTTGAAGGAATCTTTCATAAAAATTACTTTGAGTCATTATCCAAATAGTGTTTGGCATGTGGCTCACGATTTGTAGACCCCATTCGCCTTCTAAAAACATCTCTTTGGTTGGGCAAAACTCTTGTGTTTTCATGCCAAAAATTTTCAATTAATGTTCTTAGTTCATCAACAACAACCTTGTCTTTGTGTGGTAGTCTACCCGAGAATGCCCAAAGAGAATTATTATTAGGTTCCTCTATTTTTTCCCATCTCTTTAATGCTTTACTTAATGTTGTTCTACTAACGTTTAATGACTTACTTGTTTTGCTTATCAAACAATCTTTTTTTATTTTCTTGCTCATTATGGTTGATGTAATGACACGTCGAGTAGAATTAGAATCTTTAGTATGTGATTTTGAACCAATATCTTGATATGCATCAAATAGATTTCTCACAATAGTTCTTTCACTGTTATTTTTAGATGATCTTAGGCCTATAGTTTTCATTGTCTCTCTAAAATTCAAATTTTTAATCATTTGAACAATTAATTGACATCTTGTGGTTTGATTTAAGTTTTCAAAATAGGTTTGCCATATTCTTTTAACCATTCTCCTACAAGTTCGTTCATTCATTTTATTGGGCATTGGCTTCAATATATTCTCATCAATGTTAATTAGATACTTTGGTTTCCTATGAATGATTCTAGGAGGTGTTAACATCGTTGCATTATGTACATTCAATTCATCAAATAGAGAAGGTGTATGTTCATCATTTAATTGAGTATTCAATGTGGTATCCTTCAATTGCATTAGGTTCATACGGTAAATCAAATATCTCTTCTTCAATTGCATTAGGTGCATTATGTTCATATGGTAAATAAAATTGAGATGTTGAGGATGGCATACCTTCTTCTCCCATTGTTCTTATGTCACGTAATTTCTTCATACGTTGCCTTTGTCTTTCCTTTTCAACCTATCATTGTTCCATCATTCCTCGCTTGTTCTTTCCCATGCTTGATATCGGTTGTCCTAAATAGAATCATATTACATATATATGTAAACAAAAGTTCATAAACAAACAAATAACCATAAATATGCATCTTATCACTATTTTTTGGAATCAAACTATTAAACAATCACAATACTATTGACAAAACTAATAATAACAACAATTCAATCATTTGAAATCATGCAAAAACAAAATATTCACTTACTTCTATGTATAAAACAGTGATAGAAGTATAGACATAGTTCCAGTGGGGCCTTCAATGACCTAAAAAACTTATTTTGAGGCCGTTGAGGCTCTTAGGCAACTAAAACTATGTCTATGTACTACGTACACGCTACATTAATAATCACATGCGCGTTGTTAGTCCATAAAATGTTGGCAAGCCCAACGGTATTTTTTTTTCCATTATGTACTAATAAGTAGCACATACGCACTCCTAAGCCTAAAAAAAGTTATCGTAGGGTAGCGAATAATGGGCTCAGTACCCTGTATGAGCTTACAAGTAATAAGTACCATGTACGCACTCCTACGCCTTAAAAAAGTTTATGGCAGGGCACTGAACTAATAGGTTCAGTACCCCGTACACGCTATTGGTAGTAGAAAAATGTGAATGAAAAGGAAGGGAGGGAGGGAGGGAGAGAGAGAGAGAGAGAGAGATGAGAGAGAGAGAGAGGAGAGAGAGAGAGAGAGAGAGAGAGAGAGAGAGAGAGAGAGAGAGGAGGGGGGAGGGAGATAGGAGGGGGGCAGAAGGGAGGGAGGGAGAGAAGAAGGGGTATGGAGGAAGGGAGAGGGAGAGAAGAAGGAGGGGAGGAGGGAGAGGAAGAGAGAGAGAGAGGGAAGGAGAGAGAGGGAGAGAGAGAGGGGGGGAGGGAAGGTAGAGAGAGGGAGAGAAGTAGAGGGAGGGAGAGAGGGAGAGAGAGAGAGAGAGAGAGAGAGAGAGAGAGAGAGAGAGAGAGAGAGAGAGAGAGAGAGAGAGAGAGAGAGAGAGAGAGTAGGGGGAGGGACAGAGAAGGAGGGAGAGGGAGAGGGAGAAAGGGGGAGAGAGAGAGAGAGAGAGAGAGAGAGAGAGAGAGAGAGAGAGAGGGAGAGAGAGAGAGAAAGAGAGAGGGAGAGGGAGAGGGAGAGAGACAAAGACAGAGATAGAGACAGAGACAAAGACAAAGACAGACAAAGAGGGGAGGGAGAGAGAAGGAGGGGGGGAGGAAGAGAAGAGGGGGGAGGGAGGGAGGGAGAGAAGAAGGGGTATGGAGGAAGGGAGAGGGAGAGTAGGGGGGAGGGAGAGAGAAGGAGGGAAGGAGAGGAGAGAGAGAGAGAGAGAGAGAGAGAGAGAGAGAGAGAGAGAGAGAGAGGGAGAGAGAGAGAAAGAGAGGGAGAGAGAGAGAGAGAGAGGGAGAGGGAGAGAGACAAAGACAGAGATAGAGACAAAGACAGACAAAGAGGGGAGGGAGAGAGAAGGAGGGGAGAGGAAGAGAAGAGGGGGGGAGGGAGGGAGGGAGAGAAGAAGGGGTATGGAGGAAGGGAGAGGGAGAGTAGGAGGGAGGGAGAGAGAAGGAGGGAAGGAGGGAGAGGTGAGAGGGAGAGGGAGAGAGAGAGAGAGGGGGGAAGGAGGTAGAGGTAGAGGTAGAGGGAGAGAGAGAGAGAGAGAGAGAGAGAGAGAGAGAGAGAGAGAGAGAGAGAGGGAGGGAGGGAGGGAGGGAGGGAGAGGGAGAGAAGAGGGGGCAGGGAGGGAGAGAAGAAGGGGTATGGAGGAAGGGAGAGGGAGAGGTAGAGAGAGAGAGAGGGAGAGAGAGAGGGGGAGTAGGGGGAGGGAGAGAGGAGGGAAGGAGGGAGAGGGAGAGAGAGAGAGGGGAGAGGGAGTGGGAGGTAGAGAGGGAGAGAGGGAGAGGGAGAGAGGGAGAGAGGGGGGGTGGAGGGAGAGGTAGAGGGAGGGAGGGAGAGAGAGAGGAGAGAGGGAGAGAAGGAGGGGAGAGGGAGAGGAAGAGAGAGAGACCATAACACAATATGACCCTTAGAACACAATATGACCCCTAACAACATCTAAGGGTTCATATAACACTATATTATCCCTTAGCACACTATAGGACCTATAACAACATGAAATAGTGTCCTAAGGGGTCACATAACACCATATGACCCTTTAGAACACCATATGGTGTTGTTATGGGTCGTATGGTGTCTCAAGGGGTCATATGGAATCCTATGGCCCCTTAGGACACCATATGGTGTTGTTATGGGTCGTATGGTGTCTTAAGGGGTCATAAGGTGTCCTAAGGGGTCACAAGACACCATATGACCTCTAATGACACATAAGGGGTCATATGGTGGGCTAATAAAATGATATATTATTTAAAGTTATGAATAGAACATCATATAATATAAAATTAGTAGTTTAGTTTTGATATAGCTAAATTAGACCATTGTCAGCATAAGAGAGACTCCAAGCGAACAAACAATGAGGCTTCGCTAAAGAGCAAGTGTAAGAGCTTGACCTAACCCTAAGAGTATTGCCTAAGCTTTAAAACATATGATGCTATTAAATTTGCAAGATTATAGGACTGATCTTGATTGTGACTATAGGAATTACACACTTGATTTCTTTCATGGGTATGTACCATTCAAAGGCTTTTGACAAGTGATGATCATCATATACTACCACTGCCATGAATACAACAAACTTTAATTTGTTTAGGTGACAGGCATTGTGTAACAACATGGGATCTCTCGTATACCCACCACTATCATTCTCCAAAACATCATCTCTGTTACTCTCCCTCTTTCTCTTCCTACCGGTTGTTTCCTTCTGAAAAACATATTGCAGGTACTCTAACTCATCATGTTTCTTTGTTGACACTATTTTCCATATCTGCTCTCCTCATTAAAAACACATTCGAGAAGAATATTGTTGCAGGTTTCCTTGTTTGTCACAGTAATGCACCCATGGTTCAAATTCAAACCCTATTCCTCCTATTCAATATACACGCACAAATCCATCAGTCAATTTTCTTAGGAGAGCATACATGATAAAAATCAAAGAGGAAGTTACAAACAAGAAATAAATTTACTTACATCTATAGAAGTGCAAACATAGTTGTAGTGGGGTATGAAGGGAGGGAGGGAGAGAAGAAGAGAAAGAGGGATGGGGTATGGAGGAAGGGAGAAGGGGAGAGAGAGAGAGAGGGAGGGAGAGAGGGAGATAAGAAGGAGGGGGGAGGGAGAGGAAGATAGATCGAATCCAAGACACAATATGACCCTTAGAACACAATATGACCCCAAACAATATCTAAGGGGTCATAGGGTGTCCTAACGAGTCATATGACACTATATTATCCCTTAGCACACCATAGGACCTATAAAGACACCAAATAGTGTCCTAAGGGGTCATAGAACACCATATGACCCTTTAGAACACCATATTGTGTTGTTATGGGTCATTGGTGTCCCGAGGGGTCATATGGCATTCTATGACCCCTTAGGACACCATATGGTGTTGTTATGGGTCATATGGTGTCTTAAGGGGTCATATGGTGTCCTAAGGGGTCACAGGACACCATATGACCTCTTCGGAAACAATATGACCTCTAATGACACCTAAGGGGTTATATGGTGGGCTAATAAAATGATATATTAAATTTAAAGTTATGAATAGAACATCATACATTAGAACATCAATAGTTTAGTTTTGATATAGCTAAGTTATACCATTGTCAGCATAAGAGATACTCCAAGGGAACAAATAACAAGGCTTCACTAAAAATAAAGTGTAAGAGCTTGACCTAACCCTAAGATTACTGCCTAAGTTCTAAAACATATGTTGCTATTAAATTTGCAAGGTTATAGGACTGATCTTGATTGTGACTATAGGAATTACACACTTGATTTCTTTCATGGGTATGTACCACTCCAAGCCTTTTGACAAGTGATGATCATCATATACTACCACTTCCATGCATACAACAAACTTTAATTTATGTAGGTGACAAGCATTGGGTAACAACATGGGAACTCTCACATACCCACCACTATCATTCTCTAGGAAATCATTTGTGTTACTCTCCCTCTTTCTCTTCCTACTGGTTGTTTCCTTCTGAAAAACATATTGCAGGTACTCTGACTCATCATGTTGCTTTGTTGACACTATTTTCCACATTTTCTCTGCTCATTAAAAACACATTTGAGAAGAATATTGCTGCAGGTTTCCTTGTTTGTCACGGTAATGCACCTGTGGTTCAATTTAAAACCCTATTCCTCCTATTCAATATACACACACAAATCCATTAGTCAATTTTCTTAAGAGAGCATACATGATAAAAATCAATTATAGACAATAAATAAATTCACTTACTTCTATAGAATTGCAGACACAATTGCAGTGGGGTATGGAGGGAGGGAGGGAGAGAAGAAGAGAAAGATGGATGGGGTATGGAGGAAGGGATAAGGGGAGAGGGGAAGAGAGAGGGATGGTGTATGGATGAAGGGAGAAGGGGGGAGAGGGAGGGATGGGGTATAGAGGAAGAGAGAAGGGGAGAGGGAGGGAGAGAGAGAGGGATGGGGTATGGAGGAAGGGAGAAAGGGAGAGAGGGAGAGAGAGAGAGAGAGAGAGAGAGAGAGAGAGACCTTGTATGTGCTTGAGAAGGGGAGACAATACACTTATATGTGTATATATATACTTAATATATTATATATTATTATATACATATATATATATATATATAAATATTATATATTATATGTATATACACATATTATATATACAATATCATATTATACACACACCCAGAATTTAAACAAACTTAATGTGTACGCGCTATTTATAGTAAAGCGCGTGCGCGTTGTTTATAGTAAAAATAGCGCGTGCGCGTTGTTTATAGTAAAAAGAGCACATACATGCTTCTTACACCATAAGTACCTTGTACGTGCTTTTTATACCATAAGTACCCCGTATGTGCTTTTGACTGTTTAGGATGACAAAGCTATGGTTTGGAAATTTGATTTCCCTCCATTTCTCTCATTTTTGACTTGTTTTATTTTATCAACTTGGTTTATCGACTTTGTCATCATCAGGTTTACACTTCATCAAGTTGGTATTTCTATGATTGCCACCATATTTTCATCCATCTTCTGAGCTTTCTAACCATATAATTTTTTTAAAATTTGAACAACAATAACATATTATTATTGAATTTCTTTTACCAGTGTCTCCATAGTTCTCACAGACATAGGTGCACCATTTTTTTAATAACTTTTGATATACTTATCCAAATTTAAAAAACTTTATATATTATTGTAGTGCACTTGATTCTTTACAAAAACATTTAAAAAATTTATATTTTCGATTTGTTTAGTTCAACTTATGCTTCGCACACGAACAGGTACCTAATTTTCAGGATGTGCTCGATTTGAAAAAACATTTTAAAAAATAACTCAACAAAAAATTACAAAAAAATACACATCTTCTAGTGCTCACTCTTAAATATCTTTCTGCCAAAGAATTTGTCAAAATACTAAATCTAACTATGACTTTTTTGAAGCGCACGTCAGACACTATGTTATGTTTTCAGAAAATAATCAGGGTCTATTTTTTCGTGTACAAAGGATTTGACCCCCTTAATCTTATCCAATTTTGAAAAAGTTTAGTAGTTTGTAAACTAGATTCACAGTACTACAATATTTGTTCTTTGATTATCTTCATATCTTGAGTGGGTGACTTTCAAATTTTGCCTCCAAGTTCAAGTTCACCTGATTTCAGAAAAAAAGTGTCCACTTATACCCCCCTTTTTGACCACCATCTTTGTGCACTTACCCATATAACTTAAAGTATAAGAAAGATAAAAGAAAAAGAGAAATGTCGCTTATACTTAAATGTTATATATATATATATATATATATATATATATATATATATATATATATATATATATATATATATATATATATATATATATATATATATATATATATATATATATATATATATATATATCCTATTGAAAAACCTAATGGAATGTTAAATCAATTGCATACAATTCCATATAACTAATCTAACTTTATTAATTTGAACCCCATACGCGGTTTGTCTTCTTAAAACCCTGTACGTCATTTTGTTTATTAAAACCTCGTATGCGCTTCATATTCAAAATACCCCATATGCGGTTTTGTTTATTAAAATCCCATACACGTTTCATATTCAAAATACCTTATGCGCACTTTAGTTTATTTAGCCTTGCGAATAGGCTTAGATGACAAAGTTGTGGGTCGAAAGTTTGATTTCCCTCCATTTCCCTCCTTTTTCATGTGTTTTGTTTTATCAACTTGTTTTCTTGACTTTGTAGTCATCAAGTTTACACTTCATCAAGTGGGTATTTTTAAAATTGCCACCATATTTTCACCCATCTTTTGAGCTTTCTAACCATATAATTGTTTTTAAATTTGAACAACAATAAAATATTATTCTTGAATTTATCTTACCAGAGTCTCCATAGTTCTCAGAGACATGTGTGTACCATTTTTTTAATAACTTTTGATCTAATAATCCAAATTTTAAAAAATATATATATTATTGTAGTGCACTTGATTATTTAAAAAAAAATTTTAAAAATTGCATTTTTTATTGTTTTGGTGCAAGTTATGCTTCATGCACGAACAGGTACCTGATTTTTCAGGATGTGCTTGATTCGAAAAATCATTTAAAAAAAAATACTCAACAAAAAATTACAAAAAAATACAAAACTTCTAGTTCTCACTCTTAACTATGTTTCTAACAAAGGATTTGTCAAAATAATAAATCTAACTATAAATCTTATGATGTGCACGTCAGACAATATGTTATGTTTTTCAGAAAAAAAATCAGGATCTGTTTTTCATGCATGAAGTATTTGACCCCCTTAATCTTATCCAATTTTGAAAAAAATGTATAGTTTGAAAACTAGATTCAAAGTACTACAATCTTTGTTCTTTGATTATCTTTATATCTTGAGTGGATAAGTCTCAACTTTCTCCTCCAAGTTCAGGTTTACCTGATTTCAGAAAGAAAGAAAAAAGTGTCCACTTAATACCCCCTTTTTGCACACCATTTTGGTGCACTTACTCAAAGGTGATTTATAAAGAGAACATAGGGTTAGTTAGGCAATATAGATAATAGGTAAACATATTTACCAACTACAATTGTTTCTTCAACCGTTGGCTCATTCACAACTTGTTTTGTTTCTCAATTTGAATCCAAGGCCATATTTTGTAGTTATGGATCATTGACCTTGTTTCTTTAACTTTATGATCATTAATAACTTATAGATCATGATTGGTTGTTGTGTATGTCGCACCCAATCAATTTTTGAGTGATTTCTTCATACTTGGCGCTACTGTTGCTCTCCATGAGAAACGTTGAGATGTGCAATCCTATTGGAGCTCCAGTAATTGATTGGAATTTCCCTATTCACTTCATGGTGAGACTTCCCCCTCATTCAGGCCTACCTCTTTAAGCAGCATTTTTCTTTATACAAGGTTGTATGGTTGGGAGGTGTGGGTGGAGGCACTTCCCATTTGCGTCTTGTCGACCAATGTGTGTGAACCCATTTGACTATTGGTCCCTTGATGCATCATCAATCTAGCTATGGTCCATTCCAGCCTTAATTCAGGTTTGTACCTTACTATTTATTCCCACCCCAATATACTTATTATTTACCTAAAGACAGAATTATCTGATCAAACTTCTGGTCACCTAGTAGAAAAATCTAGTCATTTCACAACATGACCTATTTTAAGCTACAACCTATTTATTTAGATCGATCAAACCATCATCATGCCATTGGATGGAAGCAGTTCATTCTTTTACTTTAAGCATTACTCGCAGCATCTCTTCTAGGTACAGATTGAGAGACAGATCCAGCGCAAATCGAGATACACAACCATAACTTGTAGTTCCATTTTTCATTTCTAGTAGCATCTCTTCTAGTTAAATAGTCTGTAGTATCCTTTCCTATTATAAAGTCACTTATTTCTACTCCATATGAAGATCTAGATGCAAACAGAGATCCCACATAAGCAAATTTGGTAAGCATCAAAGCCAGTTATTGATTTTATTGAAGCATCAGTTGAAGCATTTGTTGTAGTGCCCATTGGAGAGCCATTACCTTAGTTTCTAGCATCCTTACCTATCTCATATTCCCTTCGCTTGGCTCCAAATCCATTAGTCTTTATTGACTGAGATAAAGACTCACTCAAAAGTCCAAGTAGTAACCCCACCCCACTTCCTTTGTTCCTAGTGGAGTTGTGTCGTTGCTCTCGAACCCAATCTCTAACAATCTAACCACTGGATATGGGTCCTTACATTTATGCTAGCCTACCTTTCATACTAATTATTGGCAGGAGCACCAGAGCTCTAATTAATAACGCATGGGCACAGAGAGTTTATAAACCACCAGCAAAAGCAGCCTTGAACAATTATTAATTTAGTCAAGGCAAGAGCATCTTTAGGTAATAATAATAAGTTGAGCAATGAGAGAAGATCCAATTGAAGAATAAGCACAACCATATTTCTCTAAACAAGCAATTTTCCCATCATAGTCATATGTATGGGTTTGGGTGGGATTATATAGTACGATCATTCATTGATTCCACATTCTATGTCATCATAAATAGTGAGGTCAATCACTGTGAAGTAAATGGGGTAACCATAAAATCATCTCATGCATATGGTAGGAAGCATAAGGTGGTTGTGGGTGGGAGTAAATATCCATAGGAAATACCTCTGACAATGAACCATCAGGCAGTGAACCATTAGGCAAAGGAATAGGCAAATAGGTATAAAGATACTCCCCACCACAGACCGGTATCTGATAACCGAACACCATAAAAGGGTGGTTTTCCACATACATAAAAGACGTGAAACCCAGGCCACTGCATATCAACCCATCCTAGCCACTTACCAGCTAATCTTCTCAACTATTTGTGTGAGTGGTTGAGCTTGTTGAAGCAATGGAAGTAGCACCAACCATAGTGAAGGTAGCATACGAAAAAATGTGAGTACCAATTGATGGACTAGTAAAAGCAAATATGTATCTAATTCAATAGCCAGTTTTAGATACAAACTCCAATGGAAATTGTTATGTTCCCTTTTTGTTCAAGAAGTAGATCCCAGTGATCTCTACCCACCCATGCTCTAGTTGTACCCATTTACAAACTGAAAAAAAAACAAAAGCACTAGTAGAGGCATCACCCACAAATGCAAAGGTAGGTCTAGTTTCGGATCCATATTTAATTGACCCAAAACAAGTCGTGAATGAGCCAGCAGTTGAAGAAACAATTGCAGTTGGTAAGTGTGTTTACTTGTTATCTGTATTGTCTAACTAACCATGTGATCTCTTTATAAATCACCTATTTAATAAGTGCAATCAATGGACTTTAAAATACTCACTTAGGAACGTACATAGAACTACTATATGAGGGGGGTTAACCCTTTAGATGGAGAGGGGAATAAGCCATAGGAGCCAATAAGTAGGGGAGTTTTATGCTGCCAATGCAGCCTTGAGCGATATATAAGTGAAGAGTTAAACAACTTTCTTCCTTTTTGCATCGACCTAAGCTCAGTGTTAGGATTTATAGGTAAGCTCAAGAGTGCTTGTTTTGGCCACTATATATATTTTATCTAGGACCTAAGGGACAACACGGTGGCTTACTCGACTATAGCCTGCTATGGGAAACATGAAATGAATAGACCATTACTACTATTATACATCTCATGTAGGGTCTCCAAATCAAATCAAATAAACTAGTTCAAGGAAAGGGCCCAACATGTATCCTTGAAATTGTGGGTTCAGTTAATTTTTGGATAGGCTCTATTTGTCCTCTCGTGAACTCTGCTACCTTTGATTGTGGATCAATCACTAAGGGTGTTGCATCTACTTCTGATGCTACCTTTGTTGGCCGAAATCATCATCATTCCCATCCTATCTGAGAAGCACTAGGGAAATCTATGTGTGGAATCTCTAGTATTGACTGAGGTCAAAATCCTTTATATGTCTTATGTTGTGGTGACATAGCTCTTGGTTCCGAGCGCTACTTCTTGTAATGGGTGGTCACTTCAATTTCTGCTCAACCCATGTTGGGATGACCTTATGGGTAAGAACCTTCGACCGACCTAAAACCTAATTTTTTATCTATTACTGATACCCAATAGAATAGGTTCCAAGATATCATCTCTTAACCTGGCCAAAATTTGCATCCTTGCTTTGATGTCTATTGTTCTCCATTGCGTCCTTTTCCTTTTTTTATGACTGCTTCATATCCATGTCCTACCTTTAACTAATCTTTTCTTGTTCCTTTTCGAGAACTTCCCTACTTTCCTATTTGGTGCCCTACTACCTACTTGCTTACCTTTACCTTGTTTTCCCATTAGATTTTCTTATTATTTAGTCAAAGTGCCTATCCATACTGCATATTTTGTATAAAGTAATACGCACTACTGATTACCTTACTCGAACCATTTGATTTGGTTGATTCATCCCTACTATTCTAAAGGGAATGAATCCCAACTTATGGGTGTGTATCTAGGCAAGAATGCTCTAGCTCCATTGCTAGTGATTTTGTGGGGTCATTCATTGGTTCTAGGTAAATGGGGGAAACTACCTTATCCCATGCCCCTACTACTAGATATGTGGCTAGCCCTGCCAATGGTGTTGAAATGGGTGTATCTTCAATGGATAATTCAACTGATGTGAGTGCTTCCATTGATGGTATTTATGGGTTTATAATGGGATATAGAACGGAATCTGCTACATCTGAATATGCTTGAATAGTAAGCGGGTAAACTCAATCTTGAACTACTGCTTTGACCTCTCCTGTTACCTTGACTAATGATGGTGGGTAAACTACTTGATCAACTTAAACTATAACTTTATCTAAATCTTGAATTGACTATACCTTTATCCTCACTAGTGCCCATAGAATTGTAGGGGCTAGGGCAATGGTTGGATTTGGATCGGGTGATCTGTAAACTCCTTACTATGAATCACTTAATAATGGTTAGATTCATAAGGATACAGATTTAAATTAAAGATCATAACTAACATTGCTTGTGAATTGAGCAAATAAGTTGTCAAAAACATGCATCCAGAAAAGAGAGAGAAAATAGTTGATAACGGAGTTCATCAGACTTTGGCTACATCTCTAGATCTGCAAACACGTGTGATCGATGCCATTACTATGAAGAAAATGTTCTTACATCACCATGGTCTTTCTCTGAGTCACAATCTATTTCCAAGGAAGATTGTTACCATCAGTCTCTTCCCACTTCCACATTGTCTTGACAAGAACTTTCTAGCACCTTGCCTAGTCCATCTATCACATTCACAATGCTAAGCAAATAAAATTGCAACTATCCATTAACTCTCACTCCAAACCCTTTACTAAGAGAAAATAAACTCTCCAAGAGTTTTTACAAAGAATGAGATCAAACAAGTGTTTTCCAAAAACCCTCACCAAGAGATTTCTCTCAATTCTCTTACCAAGAGAGCATACCAACTCCTCCTTATATACCATTCTCAGGCCAATATGGTCTTTAACCAATAAAAAAATTACATTTAATTCATAACAAATATGAGCTTTTTTTTGCTTATTTGTTTGAATTATATGTATGGGTTTTTGTTATTTGTTTTACCCAATGTTTTTGCTCTTATACTATGTTGGGGCTCATTTTGTTTGTATATGCATATATGGGACATAAATTATTGTAAATAGAAATGGCCCAGTAAATGTAGAAACCATCACTGGTGGTGTAACGGTGCTCTATCAATTTGAGAGCCCGGTAGTTGGGGGTTCAACTCTTGCCTTTTCACTTTTACCATGAAATTCGGTGATTAAACAATA
Organism: Cryptomeria japonica; assembly: GCF_030272615.1. NCBI lineage: Eukaryota > Viridiplantae > Streptophyta > Pinopsida > Cupressales > Cupressaceae > Cryptomeria > Cryptomeria japonica. The sequence goes on along the minus strand of NC_081408.1, from coordinate 49,240,259 downwards.
ACTCTAATCGACTCCAAATTAAGTAATATGCCATCTGCATGGCATAACGGTGAGTGGCTCAACTTGGAAAGTGAAGGTTATGGGTTTAGAACTCGTAACAATCTTTTGTTTAAACTCAAGATCCACCTAGATTATTGGGGCATGGAGCAGTCTTGAATGATTATTAATTAATTGCAAAGGAGCACTTCCTTTGATGCCTCTATTCATGGTAATGCTTCTTATTCTTGAACGGATGGAACTAGAATTGGATCTAATGGCTAGGATGAAATCTCTCTGGCGGATATACTGGAGAAACTACTAGCATTGGAACTTAAAGAGGTCCACAGGTTATGGTTCTGAAACTCCAACTAGGCCCATGTCTTCCACCTATGCCTTTGCCTCTTACGTGGAATGGAAGGACAGGAAGACAAATCAAACCAAGGATTGAACGAAGTAAATGATCGATGAAAGGATGGAAGGACAGGAATATTGATGGAATGAAAGACGGACAAGCACTATAGATGGAAAAGGACAGAAGGAACAAGGAAAGGATGGAAATTAATTATTGAATTAACTAGCCTTACAACTAGAACAAACAAACAATATTTTCTTTCTTGGAAAGGAAGAGTTGTCGGTTGTGGCGCTTAGAATGGGTTATTTTTACACTTTATGGCACTTGTAAGTTAAGCGCCATAAAGTGTAAACATAACCTGTTCTAATTAGAAGAGATAAACCCTAGGTGGACAATAGGAAACCGGAGGAAGGAAAGGATGAGAAGGAAGTAACTCCATGAGGGAAACAAAAATTCAACTAGTTTGAAAGTCCATCTTTTTCTAGCAGCACCAACTCCATAAAACAATCTCATCTCATACCAAAGGGTTATTAGTAATGGGCTCAGCTCAAATCCATCCTTCACTAGGAAAGCTTCAACTATTGTTTGCATCACGACTAGATTGGAGTTCTCACACTGAAATCCCTATGGACTATCCTATAATTAGTTGTTTTCTCCCATTACTAAAGGCCTTTCAACAAGTAATACTTGTTGTTGGACTATGGGTTCCATCCATTCACCTCCTCTTCTCTTCCACCCATCCAAGTTAACATTCTTCAACTGGATGAGAAACATATCTCATTGGTTAATCCTTCCCTTAGGTTCGAGCATCTGGCCATCGAAGGTTATTTCCAACTAGCCCACCAAGGATGGCACCCACATTTCTCAACAAAAGAGAAGTTCAGATGGGTCAACACCATATGGGAGGACAAGATTTTGGGACAATCAAATGGGAGATAAACTATCTTCGAGTTGATTGAGGCACTATCGAATTGTTCAATCGTTGGTGTGGGGAAGGAGTCCAAATGAAATACGACTAATTTCTAATCCTAATCAATAAGATGCATACACAGATATAAATAAAGGAGGTAGCATCTAAAGTTGGATCAGCAAATAGGTAGGGTGTAATGCTTGGAATTGCCTTTTCATTTGGATCTCATAGTCTATCCCTCCCCTACTACTGGTATATTTATTTAATAGATCCTATGTTCGAGCCACACGCTTTGTTCCATGTCCGTAACAATGCTAGAACAAAGAGTGGTCAAGAAGGCACTACAAGAATCGATCATTTAGTGATATGTGTTGCCCACCTTGGTTTTATCATGAAACCATTCTCTCAGCTAATGTAGCCTTAGTTGGTTTTTCTTTTGCTAGTGATGGCAGGCAGGTATCGAACCAAAAAAGAAGAAGTACTAGTATTGGAAAGGATCCCATTTTTCAAGGTGCTGGCTATCAAAGGGTCTACCACTTAGAATCCGGATTTTCATCTTGATCTCTCACTATATTTTCTTATAATGGACAAGTTGCTAGTGCAAGTCATGGGGGCTAGTGATACTAGTAGGGGTAGAGGCTAGACATCTATCTCCAATGGGAGCAAGAGTAGGGCTAGGGGTAAGGGCTTGGGAACTCAAGGTTGGGCCAAACCCATATATAATTTGTCAGACCCATATATAATTTGTTGGTGTTGTTGTCTGAACTCAACAATAACTACTCATCCCATCCCCCCGTTGGGATTGGTAGTTTGGATCCATCGGACAAGGTAAAAGGTTGGCTAAAGTATGTGAACATTGAAGATAGAGATTTAAGTATGAGATATGGTAAGGTTGAAAGTACCTAACCAACCCCACTGACTTCAAATCATGTACCAATTAACCATGATATTGACTACCCAGCCTATCACTTTGATATCTTCCTATAGTCACTTCGATATTGATATTGACTATCCATCTTAGACCTGTAAGCGCTATGCCCAGTATTTGACCGATACTATGAGGGTGTTATGACAACTATGAGGGTGTTATGTGGGATGACTATTTCAATGACCATGCTTCTACAATCCATTGAGAGGTAATGTGATAGGTTTGGTTGGGACATAAGTTACTCCACCAAGATACTTAGCTCACTCAATTTCGTACGCCTTCCTACCTACACATTCTCGGTCTCATAATTAGCTATATCGATCTTCTTCCTATAATATTGACTAGCTAGCCTAGACCTATTAGTCATTAAGAGATATGCCCAGTATTGTTTGGCCTTCTCATTCTTATAATAACTCTTTTGAGTTAACCATTCTATATTTGAGTGAGCCATCTATTTTGAGTTTGATTTAACCTTTAAGATAACCATCCTTGGTTGAGCCCTACCACTCATTACCTTCCATTGAGAGGTTTCGACGATCATGCTTCTATCTTGCATTTAGCCTTCTACTTCGTACTTAGCTCAACCTCTAGAGGAACAATCAAAATGCCTTTTCTTGGCCTTGGGTAAGTGCACCAAGATGGTGAACAGAAAAGTGGCCACATGCAAAAAAAAAAAGAAATTTTTCATAACCCATGCGTATTCTAGAAATTCAAAAACGTGCAAGCCTAGCAAAAAGAAAAAGTTCCTCAATAAAAAATCAAAAGATCCTCCAAACCCGTACGGGTTTTGAGGAACATTATATTTTATAGTAAAAATTCAAAAGTTCCTCAAAACCCGTACTGGTTTTGAGGAACATTATATTTTATAGTAAAAAATCAAAAGTTCCTCAAAACCCGTATTGGTTTTGAGGAACATTATATTTTATAATAAAAAATGAAAAGTTTCTCAAAACCCGTATGGGTTTTGAGGAACATTATACTTTTTAGAAACCCATGGGTTATGAAAAACTATAAGTTGTTGTCTTAGTTCTGCATAACCCGTACGGGTTATATAGAACTAGGAACCAAATAGGAAGTAGAGAGAGAGAGAGAGGGAGGGAGATTGGGAAAAGGAGAGGGGGAGAGAGAGAGAGAGAGAAGGGGCTAGAAAGAGAGGGAGAGATATAGGGATAGGAAGAGAGGGAGAGATATAGGGATAGGAAGAGAGAGAGAGAGAGAGAGAGAGAGAGAGAGAGAGAGAGAGAGAGAGAGAGAGAGAGAGAGAGAGAGAGAATAGGATAAGGAGAGGGGGATGGAGGGAGAGAGAGAAAGGGAGACTGGGAAAAGGAGATGGGGAGAGGGAGAGGGAGAGGGAGAGAGAGGGAGATTGGGAAAAGGAGAGAGAGAGAGAGGGGGGGAAGGGTGAGAATAGGATTAAGAGAGGGAGAGGAAGAGAGAGAGAGTAGGGATTAGGAAGAGAGGGATAGAATAGGATAAGGAGAGGGGGACGAAGAGAGAAGGGGATAGGAAGAGAGGGAGAGATAGGGAAAGAAAGAGAAGGGAGATAGAGGGAGAGAGAGACAGAGGGAGATTAGGAAAAGGAGAGGGAGAGAAAGGGAGATTGGGAAAAGGAGAGGGGGAGAGAGAGAGAGAGGGAGAGAGAGATTAGGATAAGGAGAGGAGGAGGGAGGGAGATTTGGAAAAGGAGATGGGGAGAGGTAGATATTTAGAGAGAGAGAGAGGGCGAGAATAGGATTAAGAGAGAGAGAGAGAGAGAGAGTAGGGAGTAGGAAGAGAGGGATAGAATAGGATAAGGAGAGGGAGATAGAGAGAGAGTTAGAGATAGAGAGAGAAGGGGATAGGAAGAGAGGGAGAGATAGGGAAAGAAAGAGCAGGGAGAGAGAGAGAGAGAGAGAGAGAGAGGGTAAGAGAGAGAATAGGGGATAGGAAGAGAAGAGCGCCTTTTAAATGTGTAGTAAATGCTAAGTTTACAAGCATACATTATTATGTCTTCATAACCCGTACGGGTTTTGTGAAACACAAAATAATGGTTTTAGTTCTACATAACCCGTACAGGTTATGTAGAACTATGAATAGTACTTTTTGGTTTTCAAAACCCGTGTGGGTTATGAAGAACTATGAATAGTACTTTTTGTTTTTCAAAACCCATGCAGGTTATGAAGAACTGTGAATTACTTTTTGTTTTTTAAAACCCGTGCAGGTTATGAAGAACTGTCAATAGTACTTTTTGTTTTTCAAAACCCGTACGGGTTTTGGCTTGGTAAGAGGGTTGGAAAATGACCCTAAGGCTTGCAAGCCCATTTTCCCCCCATTTTTGTCCTTTTACACGTTTTTTCATCTTCTAACATGATTTCTTGACTTTGTCATCATCAGGTTTACAAATGATCAAGTGGGTATCTCTAAAATTACCACCATAATCTCACACGTCTTCTCCGTTTTCTGACCATATAATTTTTTCTATTTTTGGACAACATTAGCATAGTAAATTTTAATTTTCTTTACCAGTGCCTTGACAGTCCTCACAGACATATGTCTACCATTTTTTAAATAACTTTTTTTTTTTGGTATTTTTTAAATAACTTTTGATATACTTGATCAAATTCAAAATAAATTACATATTATTGTTCTACACTAGATTTTATACACTTTTAACAAAAGAAGTTTTCATTTTCAATTATTTTGATACAAGTTATGTCCAGCACACGAACAAGTACCAAATTTTCAGGATGCAGTCACTTCAAAAAATCATAAAAAAAAATACTCATCAGAAAACTACAAACAAATACACAACTTATAGATCTCACTCTTACCTATCATCCTACTAAAGGGTTTTGCAAACTAGTAAATCTAACTATATATTTTGTGCAGCGCACGAAAACAGCTATGTTATATTTTTCTGAAAAAATCAGGAACTGTTTTTTTATGCATGAAAGGTTTGACCCTCTTAATCTTATCCAACTTTTAAAACAGTTAGTAGTTTAGAAACTAGATTCAGAGCACTACAATTCTTATTCTTTTCTCAACTCCTAGTTTTTAGTGCATGACCTTCAAATATCTCTTTGAAGTTCAGGTTTACCCATTTTCAGAAAAAAAATTAAATTAAATTAAATTAAAAAATAATAAATAATAAATAATAAAAAAATAAAAAATAAAAAAAATAAATAAATAAATAAAGTGGCCACTTATACCCCACTTTGTTCACCATCTTGGTGCACTTACCCCCTTGATAAGACCTTGAACTCCTTGCTTCACTTTGCTTCCCTTCTTTTGGTTGGGACTGAAGTGCCTCCACCAATTAAGTAAAGTTTTGGCCTAAAGGAGAAAGAAGAAGTAAGAGAATTGTAAGAGCATTAGGTCGATACCTTACCTCAGGAAAGGGTTAAGATTATATATGTATTTATACTTTTTTCAAAATATGATGCAGATCAAGGGTACAGGTACTATTATGATGCACCTTGTGGTTTTTTATGATCTTCCAGAGATAATGAAACGGGGAAAAGAATAAGTAGATTGAGATCCCCCTTGTTCCTTTATGATGTGATATAAAGTAAAAATAATCTCGATCTTATTGGGTCAAGATGACATGATTTCTCATCTCGACTTTTAGCTAGTACTGATATAAAGTGACTCCACCAAGGTGTTAAGCAAGTAAATTATTGCCCTAAGGTAAGAGTGTGAACCATTTCTCGACAAGACCAGGCTGATAAGCTTGGGTTGAGACTCTCTTGCTCATAAAGAGACATGGAAGGGTTGGGACTCTCATCCCCTTTGATTCACATCACTCTCAACTTGACCAATTCAATCGGTTAATAACTATTTAATGTACTTTCGAGTTGTATTGTTCCTAAGTAATATAAACATGCACAAGTACGAAAGGGAAGATTATCGGTGGAACTAAAAGCAATTCGATTCGAGCAATAACCAAATGGAGCCACCAAACAATGCATCACCCCTCCTAAACTCGGTGAAGAAGACTAGAATAGTAGCTGATACCTTTCCTATGAATACTTGGCTTAGCAGAGCCCTATCACTGCCAATGATCCCTACCACTCATGGTAGTTGAGCCCTACCAAACTCATAAGGCAATGGATTTGAACTCACTAGAACGTAATAGCTCATAAGGCATGGGATTGGTATTGAACTAACTATAACACTTAAGTTTGACTACTCATTACCAAATCTCTCTAATGCATCAAAACAAAGGTCAATCATTTCCATCAAAATGTCTTTATCACCTCACCACTATCTTCTCCTTTCCTTTATATATTTAATTACACTTATTCCCAAGAGTTATAACTCCCTAACAACATCTACCTAGACATTAGTCCTTCTTAACTCCAAATAGGACCCCGAAGCACTAGAGTTTCCCTGGGGATCTATCCATTTATCAACTAAGTGAATTGCCCTTATTAGAATGAAATTTATCAATGGTCCGAGAAGGGCCCTACAAAAATATGGGGAGTTGGGTGGGGGGCATAATTGATTCTATACGTAACATGCCCACTAGAAATTTCCCCTTTAGAATAGTAGTGATGGACGGTGTTCTCAATTTGTTGGATTAATAACCTTGTCCAAAAAGAAGCAAAACGAAGGCTATTAGAATGAAATTATCAATGGTCCGAGAAGGGCCCTACAAAAATATGGGGAGTTGGGTGGGGGGCATAATTGATTCTATACATAACATGCCCACTAGAAATTGCCCCTTTAGAATAGTAGTGATGGGCGGTGTTTTCAATTTGTTGGATTAATAACCTTGTCCAAAAAGAAGCAAAATAGTGGCGAATATAAATGTACAATAGTTTAAAGTTAATTAATCAACTTTCTAAGATAAGGTTAGATTAATTTACAAAATAGCTATAGTTCATTAATCATCTCATAACTTAAGGTTAGATTGGTTTACAAAAAAGTGGCAACACCCACAAATTAATTGGGAAGAGCGACAAAATAGTTTATAGTTCATTAATCAGTTCATAACTTAAGGTTGGATAAATTTACAAAGCAGCTTTTCCAAAGTAGGCATGTTACGTATAGATTCCATTGTACCGAGATTGAAACTAAAGGGAGAGATAGGATGCACTCATCTACGTAATCTAGACCCTCGGATGGGACAATCGGATGGGAGGAAGGGAGTAACAAGTTAACAACAACTACTATGGCTACACGGGCTCCTACTTTCTAAAGGAAGGGACTAAATTGCCTTCACCCCCGGTTGGGCTCCTCCTGTTGGGCTCCTACTAATATCTATCGCTAATATGGGACCCCCAGAAGGAATGATTTAGCTAGATGAAGGGGGTGGGTTTAAATTATCAAACTTCTCACAAAACATGCTAAATAAACTAAACCGAGTTGACAACCTTTCTCGACGAGTTGCCCTACTATTCTATGGGCGATTAGTCGGGTGATATTAATTTTCATCCCTCCATCAAAGTCATAAACTCAAGAAGTTGGATTGGCCTAAGCCTGGGATCCTATCCTACTTTCGAAAGGAAGGTCGCATGGGAGTGTTGGTAAATAGATTTGTCACTGCGGTTGTTTATTTGAAACTGACCCTGTTTGCCCAATGAGCAGTGATGAATGTTTCAACAGTTCAAGAGATTGGAGTGAAACCACAATCTTCCTTTGTGTTTGAGAGGGGCATCTCCCTCGTATGATAGGGGTATTTAATATTTTTGTGTACTTTTAACTTGAAAGTACATAAAGGAGAAAACATAAAACTAAAAAGAAATAAAGATAGAAACCCCAACAATAGACATACGACTATCAACTGAGATTTCTCAACACTAGCAACAAATTAAAAGGGGAGTTTATAAGGTAATATGCTTAGCCATGAGATGACGATAAAGAAGAATGACAAATCTCAACATACAGAGAGATAAGATACTTCAACACATTCAAATTGACATACCAAAGGTTGCTTGTGCATCATCACATCAATTGTACAAATCACATATGCATAAAAAGACTACCAATTTGACATACGAGAAATCAGCAATGATAACACATGAATACATTTAGAACACACGAACTAAGACGTATTATTCATTATCCTTTTGGAAATATACAAGTCCAAAATCCTTTCTATACATAGTGCAAATCAAAATGTCATTACAAGTTTCTCCTAGAATTCCAGCAGAGTTTTCCCCTCTGTAAAAAGTCTCCCTTTACATTACAAATAGTCTTGTATTTATAGGGTTTGTAGGATAAATACCTTATAACCAACTTCAATCCTAGGTTAATAACTAACTCTTTTCTGCATAAATTTCAAGGAGTTGATAACTTACACTTTTATGCACTAAAGAAGTGAACTTTCTAACCTTTGGTTACAATAAGTGACATAAGTCACTTTTTACAAAAAGAATTCCAAACCCATTAAATTGAAGAAATAATTTGTTGTCAATTTTGTCGAGGTGGCCTCCATCTTCATTTGTTTCATGTGCATTTTTAATTATCTCAAAGTATCAACTATTGCAGTGTTATTCCCATGTCAACAAAGGATTTTAATTGCAGTTCTAGTCCCATCTCAATGGAAGATTCTAAGACAATTTTAAAAGTTCTTGAGTATCCTCTTTCAATAACATGCTCCAACATATCACCATAAGTTGTGTACTCTGAAATCAATGCACCAGCAATATCATTTTCTTCCATGCTTTGCAAAGTTAAAATTAGCATCTCTGAGGTAGGTTGACTGTCCTTGATACAAGCTACTTTGTAGGTTGAACATAACATATTAGTACCAAAGGGTTTATATGGGCTAGACTCTCCATGGCACTTGAAATTGTCAAGAAGTTTTCTGCAATTTTCTTGAGGATTTGAAACATTGCTCATTATCGAATTCAAATGTGCTGCAACCGATTCAAATAGTGCAAGGAGCATGTGAGGAACAACATAATGTTTTCAAACAACATGAGAAAATATTTTAGACCAATCATGGTAACCAATTGATTCTCTAAGAGCAGCATTTCCCACCAAAGGAGAGCCAAATGTAATGCATAAAGGATAGATATTTTTCAGCCTCTTATCCAGAAAGCAGATCGTAGCTAGGGTCTCTATAATACCTCCTATAGAATGACCCACAAATATAATGGGTTATTCCTTGTTTTGTTTGGATAAATTCTTGATCTGGGTTTCCAAGTCTGATCACTACGTAACATGAAGGAATTTGTAGAGAGATCCTTTGTGAACAAGAGTCGGTTGATCATCATCATCCTCGAGATGGTCAGAGAAGAGCCCATTCTCATTCTTGATATTGCATTGTTCATATGAGCTATCATTGACACTGAAATCTCCAATATGAAAGGAAGGGAATGTGATATATACTACACCTTCAAGTTTATACTCACTCCAACAAAAATGAGTATTTGCATTGTTTTCTAGAGTACTACGCTTATCCTCTAATCGTTGCATTACATGAGATGACATCTCTTTGAAACATTCTTTCAAATGGTTCACTTGCCTTGTCTAAGATTTCCACATTACATATATTTCATGGCATTCATTCACTTGTTGTTTCTAAGCTCAGGTTAGCTCGACCATCAGTTGTTCAGGGAGAGAAAGGCTTGTGGAATTCGGCCTTACATCTGTCGATTGCACTTGCATTGTATCAAACAATTATCGTGCAATGTTGAATCAAACAGTTCACGTGCAATGTTGATGCTTCCACGATATTTTCCATTCTTCATGATTCTACGAGCATTCTCTCAAATGTCACGTGCAATGCGTATGCTTCCCGTGATTTTATAGTCATATCTACCAGAGTCGTTGCAACTACAACATCTAACTAAATTCCTCTATTCTCTGCAGTTTGATGAATACCGTGAATGTCATATCTACCATAGCAAATGGATAGTTAGTGGTTTGATGAATGTCGTGATTAGTTTTGGGAATATCCTGTGATCATTGCACTAAACCACATTTCTTTAAGGCATTCTGTCAAGCATTTCATTGGTCATTCAAGCTCCACGCTCAGCATTAAAGACATTCATGGTAGCTGCAACTCAACTTTAGATGAAATCACCCTATCTTTTGTGCATTTGATGGATGTCATGGCAGGTTTAGAGACTTTCACTTTTGATTATCGGGAAAAGACGGTATAATGCTATGGTTGTCGTGTCTAAACTTCCATATTCTGCAATATTTTAACCATGATTTACCTGTGGTAATCATGCCATTATGTCAAACACTTGCATCATTCATCGCCCTCCTCCCATGATTGGAATAATGTTTACCATGATGCACATATTGCATTCATATATATATATATATATATCAAGGCTCTCATTTGTTCAAATTGGGATGATGTAGCCAAAGGTTGCAGAAGATTTCATTTTTACCAACTGCAATCACTTGGAAATTTCCAAAATTTGGTCAAAACCACTACTTTCTTTTCAATACATCTGATGAACATTCATAACCTGGTGTTTGAAGCTTCTTCGTCCTCCCTTTTTTTTAAAATTCTTATGGAAGAGGTTAAGAATGCTCCAGAACGGAGCATTTCTAACCTTCTTAACAAAAAGTGGGCCCTCAAGGTTAGGAAATGAGGTTAGAGATGCTCCATTTTGGAGCATTCCTAACCTTTTGTTGTGATAGGTTAGAAATATGGGTTAAGAATGCTCCAAAATGGAGCATTTCTAACCTTTTTTGCATAGGTTATGATTATGGGTTAAAAATGCTTGAAAATGGAGCATCTTTAACCATTTTCTCTTTTAAACATTATGACCTTGACTCATCAACCATGGTGAAGAATAAAGGAGAGATGAAAAAGACATTCTAGATAACTTTTTCCCTCAAAAGGCCACAATATTAAAATAATCTAAAATATTAAATTATTTATTTGAAAAATAATTTAAATATTTTAAATTTAATGCACAGGCTTGAGAAAAATGACCATATCTTCCAAACAGTAAGGAGTTAAGTCCTTAAATTTGAAACACGTATTTATGATAGGGAAACAAGCCAACAAAACCATTTAATCCTTATAAAGAATCCTAAAATGAGGTATTTTAATCATTTCTAGTCAATAGACACCAAAAATTGAAGGTTTAAAATATGACAAAGTATGAATTGGGTTCAAGTGAAAGTTGGCCACGTGATACAAAATGACACTTAGATCCTGACTATCAACTGATTTCCCTCAATTTGTGCAAATTTTCAAAATTCTTCTATTTTTCATATTTTGACTAGTAATGACCTTGGATCACATGCTCATTGCTTATGCATAAACACCTATTGGATCCTCATTCAATATTGAGACCAATTTGAAGTTAAAATTTTAAAGGTATGCCAAATATGGGGGCAACAGGGAGCTAACATAATAATCTATCATGGGCCATCCTGAATTGGGGGTCTCCATCCCACATCGTGGGTGAAGGACGGGTAGAAGGAGTTGGGATCAATTTAATATCGAGTTGAGCTCAAGCAGTAAGTAGGATTCTCTCTCCAAGAAGGAGTGTTCAGTTCAATTTAGTTTCAGTTGGGTGGGGTTGTAGTTAATGTTGGAACACCGCTTATGATAGATATAGATCTCATGCTAGTTTAACCATCACTTGAAGCATCACCTCGCCACTAATGGTAGCATAGTTTAATCAATGAAAATAGAATCACATCACCCAATGGTATGTCTACTAGTTCCAAATCTAGTGAATCCATTTGTTTAAGTGTGAAGGCTTGTTCAATATTGATATTGAGACTAAGGACCTGATTGGAGTTTCTTCAAAGCCTTGCTAAGCATCCCAACCATCAACAGTGGAGGCTTAAGCACCACCCATAGGATTCATTTAAACATACTCACCAATTTTTGTACCAAAGTAATGGAGAATGTGATTATCAAGCCTTGGACAATATGTTTTGAAGGTAGGAGCAGACTCATCATAGGGAGATATATAGACCAAGGTGAAACAAACAAAGTTAGAGGCCACGGGCTAATAAGGAAAGGCAAAGTTGGAGGCATATACAATTTGCAATCCTCTAGGGTTCATCAGAGACAGCTAAGGTAGTGGGAGAAACACCAATTGATCGAGTCTCACTAGCGTCGTCGTCTCCCCCAACATACCTTACAACTTGAGTTTCCATTTGCTCATTTTTTGATCCTTTAGTTGCATCTGTAGATCTAACAGACACAAAAGTAGGGGCAGCAAGGGGAAATCCATATGAGTCAGCAACTAGGGTAGGCCCCCAAATTATATGGCACTAGTTGACCTATTCTTATTTACAGATATGGATGCAAAGCGCATTCAAGTTACAGATCAAGACCTAGTAGCATTTATTGGATATTGTTGTTGCTAGGGTATGTTGTTGTCATTGATGTCAACATATTCCAGTATTTTAGTGTTGCAGTTAGTTGAACTGGTTGGTTTATCTATTTTCTATTTTGAATCAACTAGAGATACTTCATTCTTTATTGGCTTCATGATGCTATGTGGTGATTTGATCGAGTTGAGGATTTCGGTATGGAGACTGGTTTTCAGTGTTCAATGTTGCAGTATTTTGGTGTTTGATCTATTATGCTCCAATATGATTATATCATTGGTTGCGGATTTTGGAGAATGTTTGGGATGTTCTTGTGTATCTTCATTTCATATAGTTCATGATTTTGATGCTCTGCAAGCTATCTTTCATTTCCAATTTAATGTTGATAAGTGTTCTTGAGTGTTAGTGTGTTGATCGATAAAGATTTGATTAAGTGGTGTTGGTGTAGCTATTGTGGATTATTCTAATATGCTTGTTGGTGTTTCCTAATCATGTCCTATTTGTTTGGTGGTTTGAATTTATCATTGTGCATGTAAATGGAGATCTTATGGGTCCGGTGATATTCTTTGTGTTATGCGATATTTTTTCATGGTGTAACATGTTGCAGTTGATCTTGGTGATATTTTTGGTGCTGGTAAGCATTCAAGGAGTTGTTTTGGGTCCATGCTATGTTGTTTATGACATTTTATTAGTTCTCTGGTTGATTTATGTATCATATAATGTAATTTTGTAATTAGGTGTTGAGGATTGGGCCAACCTTGTAGTCAAGGTTGATGATTTGTATAAATAGGTGTTATATTCATGTAATTTGGGTATCAATGTTGAGTTTTCATTATTAGAGAGAGGTGTATGTGTGAATAAGAGATATATCTTTCGATGTGGTGTATTGAGTAGAGAGTGTTACGGGATACACAACTGAGCTTAATCGGAATTCTTATCAAGCATTAGCAAATGCTATCTTTGCAATTAATGTAATCTAGATTGCAGTCCAAATATATTTGTATGGTAGTGAACCTTCCCTAAGGGTTGTAGCTTTCTGGGTCATTGTATTTTGAGCAATGAGCTCTAGGAAATGTGCCTAAATGCATTGCATTCCCCTTTGTAATATTTACACATACTACTGTAGAGTATCATCTCATTGTGGGTAGGTTCCCACTATGGTTTATACCTTGAACGGGTTTTCCACATAAAAAATATTGGTGTTATGTGTTTTGTCATTATTATTTTTATCTTTCTTCTTGTTGTAGTTGTTTATATCTGAGATTGTGCTTAAATTTTTAAATCCAGTGAAAATTGATTCACCCACCCCCCCTCATTTTTCCTTCATTGTTGTTGCCAACAAGTGGTATCAAAGCTATATCCTCTGGAAGAATCTTGACCGCTTGAGGAGATCTGAGATGGAAACCTATGTGTTCAAGAAGGAGAGTCCTATATTTGATGAAAATAATTATATTATATGGAAGGACCAGATGGAAGTTCATTTGAAGTGTATTGGAGAAGATTATTGGAAGATTACAAAGAATGTCTACAATGTTCCTCAGAATGATGTTGAACATAACATAAGAGCTAAGGAAACATTATTGAGTGCTTTGAATGATTTAGAGATGACTAATGTGATGGGTCTTCAGACTGCACTTGAGATCTAGAAAAAGTTAGAGACCTTGTATGAAGGAGATGCACAAGTTAAAGTTGCTAAGTTATAGAGTTTAAAAGGAAAGCATGAGACATTGAAGATGGGAGAAGATGAGAACATAACATCCTTTATGGATAAAGTGAATGAACTTGTTATGAACATCAGATGTGTCGGTGGAACTCTTGAGGAAGATAAGATTGTTGCTAAGGTGTTGAGATCCTTGCCTTCTTCTTACAAAGCTTAAGTTGCTACTATTGATGAGATCTAAAGTGTGATTATTATGTCAAGAGACATGTTGGTTGGTAAGCTAGTTGCATTTGACTTGAGTGAACTTGGAGAATCACATGGTAAATCTCAGAATGCATTTAAAGTCTTTGTGCTCGGGAAGCTAAATTATGAACCGGGAGAGAGTTCATCTACGGCTTCAAATTATGAAAGAGAAATGAGAGAGATGGAAGAACGTGAGAAAGAATAGGATGAGCTTAATGCACTTATTGCTCAGAGATTGCCTAAGGGAGCTGGTAAGTATGATGGAAAGTTACCTTTGAAATATTTCTCTTGCAATAAGATAGGACATTTTGCTTCTAGGAATTCTAAAAGAATGTCTAGGTATGAAAATCATGATAGATATGAGAAGCATGATAAGTATGATAATCCTTATAAGCCTAACTGAAAGTATAGATATTAGAACAGATGTTATTATGTTGTTGATGAAGGAGTGAAAAATGAGGAATCTAAGAATGGGAATTTAGAAGATGAATTTGTATTTATTGCTATCAAGGAAGATGATATGGTACTAATGAATCATACAAGCTGCATTGTTGAGGAGAAAGCTTTGGCTGCTAAGATTGAAGAGAAAGATGAATGGGTAATTGACAGCAGTTGTTCACATCATATGACAAGTGATAAAAGAAAATTTATGAATATGGAAAGGTATGATGGTGGTATAGTAAGATTTGGATATGATAAAGCTTGTGTGATTCGTGGTAGAGGTTCTATCTCTTTTGATGGTAAGAATAATACTAATGATGTCTTATATGCTGAAGGATTGAAGCATAATATTTTGAGTGTTGGACAGATGGTTGACAAGTGATATGATTTCAATTCAAGAATGGTAAATACAAGATTTTAAATGCCTTTGGTAAAGAGATTGCATCAAAGACTAAGACTAAAGGTAATATCTTTCACTTGAATGTCGGTGAGAAAAATTGTTTGATTGCTCAGATTGATGAAAGTTGGTTGTGGCATAGAAGGATGTGTCATGTTAATTTTGACTGCATGATAAGGATAAGTTCTACTCAATCTATTAGAGATTTTCCTAATATTGTGAAGCCTTCTAATCCGGTATGTAAAGAGTCCCAGTTGGCAAAGAAAACAAGAACTTCTTTTAAGATTAAGTTGTATACATATAATGGATTGTTAGATTTTATGCATACTAACTTGTGTGGTCCTACAATAGTGAGAAGCATGCAAGGTGACAAGTATTTCATGTTGTTGATTGATGACTACTCTAAAATCATGTGGGTTACCTTTCTAAGGGAGAAATCAAAATCACTAGAGAAATTCAAGATATTCAAAGCTAAGGTGGAGACTGAGACAAGATTGAAGTCGAAGTGTCTGAGATGTGATAGAGGAGGAGAATTTACATCCGGTGAGTTTGATTAATTTTGTGAGATGAATGGAATTAGAAGATAGTTATCTGCTCCTATAACCCCTTAGCGGAATGGAGTTCTTGAAAGGAAGAACACAACAATTTTGGATGTTGCTAGAACTATGATGATTGAAGGAAATGTAGCACAAACCTTTTAGAGAGAAGTTGTTAGCACTATTGTTTACACATTCAATTCAGGTGCATATAAAAGGTGATTCTGGCAAGACTCCTTATGAGTTATGATTTGATCATGTTCCTACAGGTAGATATTTCAGAGTTTTTTGAAGTAAATGTTATTTCATGAGAGATGAGGATATAGGGAAGCCTGATGCAAGATGTGATGAAGGAATCTTCTTGGGATATTCTACTAAGACAAAGGCCTATCGGTGTTACAATAAGAGGTTGAAAATGATAGTGGAAAGTGCAAATATGAAGGTTGATTAATGTCATGGGAAGCAGATCAGAGAATGTGGTTATGAGATTGATGATCAAGATATTCTCTCTAATATTGATGTTGTCGGTGAAGAAGTTTAAAAGCTAGAGAATCAGAATAACTAGAAGACTCCAAGGGATGTAAAATTGACTCACTCGGAGAATCAAATTATTGGTAATAAAATCAAAGGTGTGATGACTAGGAGAGGGATTGTTGTTGAAGAGATGCCTGATTTCCAAGATTGAACCTAAAGATGTTGCTAAAGCATGTAAGGATGAAAATTGGATAAAAGCTATGGAGGAAAAGTTGAATCAGATTGAGAAGAATAACACATGGTAAATTGTTATAAGACCTAAAGAAAAGAATGTGATTGGCACTAAATGGATGTTCTGGAATAAACTAAATGTAACTGATGAAGTGGTGAGAAACAAAGAAATATTGGTGTGTAAATATGCTCACAAATGGAAGGTATTGATTATGAGGAGACTTTTGCTTTGGTATCTAGAATTGAAGTTGTTAGATTGTTGCTTGCATATGCTTCTTACAAGAATTTTAAGGTGTATCATATGTATGTCAAGACAACCTTTTTAATAGAAATTTGGAAGAGGAAGTCTACATTGAGAAACTGGAAGTATTTTCATTATCAGATAATGGAGATATGGTATGCAAAATGAAGAAAGCACTGTATGAACTGAAGCAAACCCCTAGAGCCTGGTATGATAGATTAGATAAGTATTTGATGAAGTTGGGATTTTGTAAAGGTACTATTGACAATAACTTATACTTTAAGGTTGATAAAGATAACATTTTCATTGTTGAAGTATTTATGGATGACATTATTTTTTGAAGAGATAATGACTTGAGTATGAAGTTTTTTGATGATATGCAAAAGGAATTTGAGATGTCTATGATAGGATGCAAACTATCAAATCAAGATGAATCTCATAAAGTTAATCAGACCTTGTATAGATCTATGGTTGGTGGATTGTTGTACCTGACTCAGACTAGACCAAATATTATACATGTTGTTTGTCTTTGTGTCATATTTCAAGTTGATCCTAAAGAGTCATGTCAATGTTGTGAAGAGGATTTTCAAATACTTGAAGGGAACTATTGATTATGGTTTGTGGTATCCAAAGAATGATGATTTCATGTTATGTGCTTATACTGATGTTGGTTGGGTAGGTGATGTAGATAACTGGAAGAGGACTATCGGTGCAGTTTTCTTTTGGGGGAAGAAGTTGGTTTCATGGGCAAGTAAGAAACAAGATGCTATATTTGTATCTACTATTGAAGCTAAATACATTGTTGTTGCTAGAAACTGTACTCAGGTAGTTTGGATGAAGAAGATATTGAAAGAATTTAGGCTTGTATATGATGAGTTGACTATTATTTAATGTGATAATTCAAGTGCTATTAATATTTCCAAGAGAGTACTGCACTCTAAAACAAATCATATATCAATTAAGTATCATTTTTTGAGGGAGAAAGACAGTGATGAGAAAGTAAAATTGGAGTATGTATCTACAAAGGATCATATTTCAAATATTTTTGTTGGCCATTTGGAGGAATCCATTATGTGTTGCATTGATGTTTTGTCATTGATGCCAACACTAGGTGTTTAGATGTTTTACCGGCACCCTTCTGGTCTTGGTAGGTTGAGTAGTTTCTAGTTGGTTTAGATCCGGCATGATCTACTATGATTCGGTATGATCATGCATGGTTTGGTTATGGAATTGTCTTATTCATGATACTCATATTCATATTCAGTAAGTTGGCTTTGGTTTGGTGATCGGATGCTATCATGTTTTCTTAGAAGCTTGGCTTGTGGTTCCGGCGAGGGTTTCACCGATAGAGCCTTTGATGAAGATCTTTGATGATGTGCATAAGTGGTGTTGGTGCAGCTTCTGGTGGAGATTCACGATGTTGTTGGTGATCATGTTTGAGACTTGGTGGATAGAGATCATTGCTTTAGCGTGTGGACCTATATTGGGTCCCGGTTAATCTAGGTTATGGACTGGCTTAATATAACATGTGGATTGGACCTCTTCATGTGTCTCTGGGATGTCTTATATGTTGGATATTATTTGTTTGGTCTAAGGCCGACATGTTTTATAATTATGTAATTGTTTTATTGTCTGGTGGATGACCTGATTGTTTATGGTTGAGGGTTTGTATATATATGATGTAAGATCTAATTGTAGATCATGATGGGATAGGATAAGGATATAGGAATGGGATATGGATATGTAATGTGCAAATAATGTAATATCATTCAGGCAAAGGATTTGGTTGATCATTAGAGATCCAATTGGGTTTATGTAAGAGGATTTAGTCCTCTGGTATAGAGCTTAATTGGAACTGTACTCATGCATAGGAGATGTTATCTTTGTAGTTCAAACACTTCTCTGGATTGTAGTCTAGATTTCTATGTAGTTAGTGAGACTCCTTTTGTGATGATCAATTTTTTCTAGGTTATTGGCCTTCCTACAAGTGCAGGCCCCTCAATTGTAATTCACATACTTACTACAAAAGTATTATCTGACTATGGGTAGGCTTCCCACCGTGGTTTTTCCCTTTACTGGGATTTCCACGTAAAAATCTTGGTTTCATGTGGATGGTATTTATTATGTGATTATTGTTTATGCTTAATTGGTTTAACTACTATAATGGTATTTGTATTAAGCACTCTAGTATTAATGTTTTGGGTTCTGGTATTAAAGTTTTGATTGCTAAATGTTCTAGTACCCCCCCCCCCCCTCTCAGTTATCTTCTAGTTATTTGAACTATCTAAGAATTGGTATCAGAGCTTTAGCCCTCTCTCTAGAAAGCTTAACCTCTTGAGGAAGATCTTATGGCAGCTAATAGCTCAAGTTCATCTGGAGCTATCTTTCAGAGAGATATTCCTAGGCTTGATGGGACAAATTACATAGTATGGAAGATTCAGATGGAGACTCATCTTAGATGTCTTGGCAAGGAGATTTGGGAGATCACACAGAATGGTGTTACACCTCATAATCCAGCATCTAGAAATCCTCCTCCAGAAAACTTGGATAAGGAGCTTGAGAATGATTGTAGAGTAAGAGAAGCCCTCTTGTGTGCACTTTCTGATCAGAAAATAATGGGATTAACTAACAAATCATCTGGAAAGGCTATCCGGGATAAGTTGGAGACTCTTAATGAAGGTGACCCTACAGTGAAGATTTCTAAACTTGATGCTTGCTGGGTGAGATATGAAAACCTGAAGATGGAAGAAGATGAAAGGATTATTACATTCATGGAAAGGGCAAATGAGATTGTTATGGGAATTCAATGTTGTGGTGGAACTCTAAGTGAAGATGAAATTATTTCTAAAGTTCTAAGAGCCCTACCACCGGCTTATAAGATGAAGGCTATTGTTATTAATGAGTTGAGAATAATGGCTAATACATTTGTCAATAGAGATACCTTGGTTGGGAAATTATCTGCTTTTGAGCTTGAAGAATTTGGACCCTCTGGAGTTGTGAAGATTGAACCTTCTTTTCATGCATCTGCATCAGCAACCGGTAAGCAAGAATGGAAAGCTTTATATGAAAAGGAATTGGATGATATGAAGAGAGAAGATGATGAGTTTGAGCAACTTGAAGCACTATTTGCTAGAAGAGTACCTAAAGGACCGGTAGGAAGTAAGTATGAAGGAAAGTGCCTTTAAATGTTTTTCATGTAATAAGATTGGTCATTTTGCATCTAAGCCTAACCCTGGATATTAGAACAAGTATAAGTATAGGAAAAACAGAAAAAAAATCATGCTACATAGCGGATGAGGAAGGCATTACAATTCTGATGATGAACTGGCAGAAGACTCTACTAGTGGTTCCAGCAATGGAAAGGAATGGGTGTTCTTGGCTATCAAGGAAGATGTTCTGGCACTGGAAGAGAATGTACCTAAAGAGAAGGAACTTGCTGCTGAAATTGAAGACAAGGATGAATGGGTAATTGATAATGGTTGTTCACATCATATGATTGGAGATAAAGGGAAGTTTTTATATTTGCAAGAATATGATGGCAGTCTGGTTAGATTTGGAGATGACAAAGCATGTATGATCAAAGGAAAAGGAACTATATCATTGGATGGTAAGAACAATACTAACAATGTTTATTATGTTGACGGTTTGAGGTATAATCTTTTGAGTATAGGACAATTGGTAGATAAGGGATTTCAATTATAGTTCAAGGATGGAAAATGCAAAATCATTAACAGATCAGGTTTGGAAATTGCAACTAGTACACAGACAAAAGGTAATATATTTCATTTGAATTTTGGTGAGAAGACATGTTTGATTGCACAAATTGATGAGAGTTGGCTATGGCATAAGGGGTTGTGTCATGTAAATTTTGATTGCATTGCGAAGATCGGTTCAACTAAGGCAGATAGAGATATACCTAAGATTGTGAAGCACCATAATCTGGTATGTAAACAATGTCAAATGGGTAAATAGATCAGAACCTCTTTTAGGAGTATACATGATAAATTTAATAATGCTATTGATCTTATTCATACTGATTTGTGTGGCCCTGCTAGATTTAAAAAATTTCAAGGTGATAGATATTTCATGCTAATCATTGATGATTATTCTAGAATATGTGGGTTACTTTTCTAAAGGAAAAATCTGAAGCATTTGAAAAGTTTAAAATCTTTAAGGCTAAAGTGTAAATTGAGACAGGATTTAAGATTAAATGTTTGAGGTTAGATCATGGTGGAGAATTCACATCCGGTGAGTTTAATAACTTCTGTGAGAAGCATGGTATAAGGAGACAATTTTCTGCTCCCCAGACACCTCAGTAGAATGGAGTTGTGGAAAAGAAGAACAGAACTATCTTGGATGCTACTAGAAAAATGATAATGGAAGCTAGTCTACCTCATATCTACTGGAGAGAAGCAGTGAGAACAGCAGTTTATACATTCAACAGAGTACATATCAAAGGAGAAACTAGTAAGACACCTTATGAATTATGGTTTGGCAATAGACCTACAGTTAAGTATTTCAGAATCTTTGTTAGTAAATGTTATATCAGGAGAGATGATATCATTAAAAATTTGATCCTAGATGTCATGAAGGCGTATTTCTTGGTTATTCTAATGAAAGCAAGGCATATATATGTTATAACAAGATTACAAAGAATTGTGGAGAGTGTTAATGTCAACATGGATGAGTTGAATAAAGGTCAAGTTAGAGTTTATGAGAAGGAACTGGTGGTGAAATTGATTATATTTGAACTGGTAGCACCTTTACCAAAACAGAGTGATAAACCAGTTACTCCTGCAGTATCAGAAAATTCTATAGTAACTGAAGAACCGGTAAGAGGGACAGAGAGTCAGAGGAATACTAGATATGTGAGATTGAATCATTTAGAAGATTAGATCATTGGGGATAAGAACAATGGAGTGATGACAAGAAGAAGACTGGCAACTAATGAGGTATGTTTAATTTCACAAGTTGAACCGGTATCAGTAATTGAGGCATGTAAAGATGAATTTGGGTTGAAAGCTATGGAAGAATAATTAGATTAGATTGAGAAAAAATAAGACATGGACTTTGGTTCCTCGGCCTAAAAGTAAGAATGTTATTGGAACTAAATGGGTTTTTAGGAACAAATTGAATAAGGATAGTCAAGTGGTAAGGAATAAGGCTAGATTGGTTTCTAAAGGATATTTTGTTGGCATATGATGAAGTGGTGATAATGTATGTTGTCATTGATGTCAATAAGTGCTCAAGCAGGTGAACCGGTATGCACCGGTATGAAGATTGGAAGTGGTTATGGTCAACCGGGATGGAGTGGACCAGTGTCGGGGCTCCCTAAGTATGACTATCGGTTGGTAGTCTCTGTTCAACTCTAGGATTTCCGGTTTGGCTTGTGCGGTGAAACCAATGATGTCTTGTGATGAGTTACTTAAGAACAAGGATAAGAATCTAGATGCCACGTTAGTTGTGTGCATGTGAAGAATTTATTTGAGGATATTTCATGTGAAGATCGAATGCATTGAAAGTCTACCTCGGGAATGTGCATTTTTCTTAGCGGTGTGTGAAGAGCATGTGATGGGTTACTATTTTTAAGATGCGGTGAAGACTGGACGATGCAGAATAACTTGGGATCTATTTTAAGATCATTTTATTCTATGTAATGTATTTGACGGTCAGGATTGGACCGCATGTAATTGTAAACCTAAAATGTTTACGGTTTAGGGTTTATGCTACCAACCTAATTGTTGCCTATAAGGTCGATGAGTTTTTTTATTATAGAAGTTGGCAAAAGTTGTGTTTATGTCCGCTTGTTGGAGATTTGATACTTGCCAAACCAGAGTGAGGAATTTGCAGAGTGTGATTGCAAAAGAGAGGAACTGAAAAGGATCTGCCTTAGCAAGAAGTGTTGTTATCATATCAGAGTGTTTTACCTGTTGTCTTCTAACCATTTCAACAAAAGGTAAATCCCTTGGCCAGGTAGCTTTAACAAGCTTTGTTGTAAATCCTCTAACCAGGTGGCTCAAGTTCATTGATTTATTTAAATCCTCTAGCAAGGTAACTCTTAATGGGGTTTCAACCTTTAACAGGGTATATAGCCATCCCTTAATCGAGTGATCCCTAATAGGATCGGTTCCTAACAGAACCTTATTATAAATTCTTTAACCGGACTAGGCTCCTAACAAAGCGGACTTCAAAAGAGTTCACAAACAAGCTTGTGGGTATTCATCCCCATCGTGGTTTTTCCCATTTGGGTTTCCACGTCAAAATATCTTGTGTTTTGGTGATTGTGTTATTGTGGGTGAATGATTTATTTGCTATTTGGCTTGTTTATGTATTAACCAGTTTGTTGTCTAAAGGACTATACCAGTCTGCAGTAAAATTGCTTAAGTGTTTGTTAAAGTTTTTGGGTATACTAATTCACCCCCCTGTTAGTATTCATCAATTGGTATCAAAGTCAACCTTTCTTTAAGTCTAACCACTTGAAAGGAGATATGGGGGAATATAGCATGAGGGAACTCACTCACCATCTAGCTGAATCTGAGAGAGCCTATGATGAACTTAAGGTCAAGTATAAAGCCTCTTTAGCCAAAAGAAGAGAACTTGTTGAGCAAATGCTCGAAATTACTCAAAACAGTTCTTCTGATGAAGCAGACATGGATGCCCTAGTCAAAGAAGTGGAGAAACTAAATGAGTCCAAAACTAACCTGAGGAGGGATATAGAAGGACTGGCCATTAGGATGAGTCAGGAACTGGAGAACCAAAGAAAAGTTGAGGATCTAGTGAAGGACAAGGAGCACTAGATCTTTAAGTTGAATCAAGAAATTGGTACCATTACCGCTTATCTGCAAAAGGGTAAGGAAGAGAAAGAAGAAATGCAAGCAGAACTCAATGCAGCCATTTCTCAGAATGAAATCCTAATGAAGACCAATGAAGCTCTTTCCAAAGAACTTGTTGAGACGTTGGAGATACTTGCAAAGTTCAACCGGAGCGCAACAAAATTGGACCAAAAGCTGGAATCAATGAAGCCATCTAAGGATACCACTCGACTTGGTTTCTCTACATATGAGGAAGGTGAATCCTCTAGAACCAAGATGGATGCACCAAAAGAGAAATCGGTACCTAAGAAAAGTAGCAAAAGCAAAGGTAAGTCAAAGTTCAAACCTGTATGCTTTAACTGTCATAAGGAAGGACATGCTGCCAATGTATGTATTAGCAAGACCTATAATAATTTCCCTTACATACAAAACAATGTGTATGACCACAAGGCTAGAACTGGTAGATTTAATGGTCATTGTTATGCATGCAACAAGTTTGGGCATAGATCTTTTGAGTGCAGATTGGTTATGAACAACCTTGGAGGTTATGCACTGAGATCAAAAGGAGTTGTCCAAGAACCAATTATGAACCGGAACCCAAACCGGTATAGAACCTATGACCACTGGTCAAATGGTTATGGAGCGACAAACAGTTGGAGAGAAACCTGTGTGATCTATCGTGGTAGCGGTCACACTGTTGCAACATGTAGGAGAAAGAATGGAAATGTGAACACCGAATCATGGAGAGCACCTAGTATGGTATGCTATTACTATAACAAACTAGGACATCTTGCCAGAGCATGCAGACTAAGAAAGAATCCATCGGAAGATAAACCCATTGACCCAGAAAGAAAAGGAAAGGTCGATGTTGAAACCGTTCAGGCAGATATGAATAAAACTTGGAAAAAGAAGTCTGAAGAGAAGCCACAAGATGTACTAGTTTCCACACCTAGTGTGGAGACCCCTGAATAAGCAAATTGAGCTTTGAAAATCTTAAGGAGGAACATATCGGTAACAATGTTTTGGATCCCTGGAGTGTATCAATAAAGTGATTTTATTAGTATTAGTTACCTGTCAACTGACAGAAGAAATGAAGTGGTAAAAGGTAAAATTAGGGTTTGTACCCTAATGGTGATGCATTTATTATGGTAGGTAGGAGCATGTATAAAGACAATTCTTGCAGTCATTTTTACTTACCTATTTTTTAAGAAGCATTTTTCTAACTTGAGCAGAGAAACAAAAGCGATCAATCTTGCATTCGAAGAAATCCAGAAAAAAATCTTGTGCAAGACCCAATAGTTATTTTAAATTATTCATAGTGGAGGTCAGAGTGGTAAAGAAATATTTTGGAGAAGTGTGTTGTGCTCGTCATCGGTGAACCCTAGTTCGGAGTGAAAAGGAAGAAGTTGAAATACAATGCCCTATCTCAAATTCCTGTCAGATTAATTGTCGAAGGGGATATATCTGGTTACATTGATTGCAAACTGGAAGACCTAGGGTCTCTAGTGATTCACTCCCAGTTGAGTTTGTTCTATGGAAAAGATAAGAAGATTAAACTAGAGTACAGCATGATCGAGAAGAATAATTTCCACAATGCAGTATATTTTCTTGAGGAATTCACAGAAGATCATATAAGAATTATTCTTAGTAGGGTTCATGGTGACAAGATATATCTTGAGTGAACCCATGATATCACACTGGAGGCAATCCATGTCGTGGCCAGTTTCTACAATATTGGAGAAGTCCATGTTCTGTTATCACTGGTTAAAAATGGGCTTTTCTTTTCCCATGATTGGCTATGGTTTGTTGATTTTTAAATAGGATGCAGTTTCAAATGCTTCGGCTTTGTTCTAGACCTCAAGGGTTTAAGGGTTTTTGATTTTAGATCCTCTTGTGTTCATTTTAAACCCTCTGGTTTCTAATCTTTTGTTACTTTATTCACTTAAGTAATAGGTCATGGGGTCGTAGGAAGTGTTCCCCCTTGTTGTTTACCTAGGCGGTTATGTTAATTAATCAAAAAACTTATGCCTTATATGTTTTTCTCCTAAAGTTGTCGGGCCCAGTAACTAGTGCGCATCTCGCGGGTGGATCAATGGCTCATGTTATTTCGCTAGGCAAAGTTGCGCGTAATTTAAAACCAGCGAAGTTGCAAAAATGACATGGCATGCCACATAGACGGTCCAACTAGTTGATGATAGCGAGTAAAATGGTGGCACGCGGCAGAAGTCACAACAGTCAGCGGGGTCAGGATTAAAGGCTAAAAGGCAGGCCCCAGAGGTGAGTCAGGTCGCAAATAGGAGATGACTTGGCGGGTACAGCTATCAATAATTTAATGGAGCCCAGTGGCTTTCTCTCAGTGTATAAAAAAGTGACAAGTTAGCTCTGAAGGTGACTGGACATCAGGTGTTCATAGTGAGTCAGCGGACCCACCCCTCTCGAAAGCCTTTTTAGATGATTAAAAGTCGATCAACTTAAGAGACGATCCGACGGCCCGCACTATTTCGCAAGGCTAAGATGCTCGTTCTTTATACCCCGCGAAATAGAAAGAGTGCATGAGAGTCGTCCACGTGTCATGATGGTGGCCCTGGAGGATACAACTATTAAGAATTTGTTGGGGCCCCGTGGTTTTCTCTCAGCGTATAAAAAGTGACAAGTCAGCTCTGAAGGTGACTAGACACCAGGTGTTCACAGTGAGTCAATGGGCCCACCCCTCCCGAAAGCCTTTTCAGATGATTAAAAGCCGATCAACTTAAGAGATGATCCGATGGCCCGCGCTATTTCGCAAGGGTAAGATGCTCGTTCTTTATACCCCGTGAAATAGCGAGAGTGCATGAGAGTCGTCCACATATCATGATGACACATGGTCTAAGAAGAAAGTGTGGGCCCGCCAAGGTGGAACCAGCAGTATAAAGGAAAGACACACGGCCAGAGTTAAGTCGAATGCGAAGGAAATTTCAAGGCCAATGGCTAGGCGCCACGTGGTATCATATAGCCAATAGAGAAGCGGGACCCGACGCGGAGCCAAAGTTGTTAGTTAATCTAACGTTCGATCAAGTTTCTTTTGATCGGACGGTCGGTGCTCTTTCGCAGGACTAAGTTACCCGATAGTTATGCTTCGCGAAGTTGTGAAAGAGCAAAATGAAACACTTGCAGGAACATTGTGACCCGTTGGAGCGAAAAATACGAATTCTCGTATGAATTCAATTTTGAAGGGACGGCCGAAGCATGCGGAATCAATGTTGTAGTTAAGGCCCTAAGTACAATATTTGATTTCCTATCAACCGGGTGAAGATATCTTTTGAAGGATTTTGCAGAAGAGCAGATGCAGAGTTATTTTCTTCAAGTACAAAGCAAGTCGATTCAGTTGCAGAGCAAATTCCTTCAAGCAAAGAACAGGTTCTCTCGTATTCTTATGTAGCAATTTCTGCGTAGTGTTCTAGATAAGATAATTGATTCATCACAGAATTGTTTAAAAGTGGTATTCATTTCTTACGTTTTCAAAATAGCTCCTAAAAGAGAATTTTCTGGCAAAGTTAACTATTCAGAAAGGAGTGTCTGTGATGATTTTTTAGAACAGTTGATGTTGTCAACTAATCAGGCATCAAAGGCAAAAGAGTTACTGCCCAAGGCTCCCCATTTAAAGATAGGAGAAGGATTATATGACAAGGGTAACTGGTTGAGAGACCCACAGGTTGGATTGTCTGGGTTGGGGTTGTTTAAAGTTGGATTCGGAATGAGAAATTCTCCTGCCCCACAAAACAGTATCTGGGAATTAGATGTCGGGAAATTAGTAGTCCCAGGGGTATTTATGGACACAGATTTGCTGACCCAAATTGCGCTCAACTATGATCCAATCACAAGAAGCATTCGGGATGTAAATGGGAAAACCCTTGTTGAGATTAATGCTGAAGAGTTCAAGACAGTATTTGGGCTTAATGAGTTCACCAATTTTCTAGAACCTATAAATTTCACATCATTAGCCCAAATTTACGGTGTACAGAGGAGTCATATCAGGAATGGGCCTCTCAAGGAGTTTTTTGTGAAAATAGGAGGGTTAATAGTTGTTGGACCCAACACACAAGAGCCCTTTTCATTAAGTATGTTCACCCTGAGGGCCAAAGGAATGTATTGGGCACTTTGCCAAGTTTTGGGAGAAGATGCTGAAGCAAATATGCTGAATCATTACTTGTTAATGATTGCTCAGATTTTGAATCCTTCTCTTGCAATTACATTTGATTATGCCTCTTTTATTGTTGATGCTATCCATGGAGGGTTAATAGGAATCAAGAATGGAAGGGTGGATAGGCCTTTTGGATGGTACTCACTCCTGATGCATCTTTTTCTCTTCAAAGGTGGTGATTACCTTGCCAGTGGACTGGACCTTGTTAAGGAGAAAGAAGGAGAAAAAATGTTGGTACAATTATGGAGTACTGTGTTGTCATGGGATAGAGAGGATGCCGGTTTTTTGAAGTTTGATAAATATTTTGCATCCAAGATAAGGACTCTCCTCTGCTCTGAGAACCCAAGAATCCCCAAAGTTCTTTTGGAATTCATAAGACCAAAAGAATTCGCAGAGAACATAAAAATTGTTCATAACTGGGGTGACATTTACTTGTATCCAGTCTCCACAGTTTTCAGAGTGTTTGGTTTCAGAGGCACCCCATTTTTGCTACCTTACCAGGCCCCTCTTAAAGTAGGAATCGTAGAGATCCTTAGACAAATTGGTGGCTTACAAGAGGCAGAGTTGATAGGCAGGGGTAAAGGGACTATTTTCCCTGAAGCTACCATAGCTCACCAATTTGTAATAACAAAGGGAGGCTGGAATTGCTTTGAGGATTTCCTCAAGCCTTATCATTTGTCCACTGCAGTGTCCAGGTGTGCTAATCCAGAAGACTTCTTCAATGGTATGTTTAGGAAGAAGGTAGCATGCAGAGGTAGGCCTCATCAATTCCAGTTTCCTGAAGACCTCATCAGAAATGAGTCTGATCTAGATGAGAAGGAGCTAAGGAAAGAGAAGTGGGTGGCTTATAAGAAAGCCTTGGATTTTGTGCATCAGTTTGATGCCATCTATGACCCATTGTCTAGCTTTTTCCCACTGGAAGAGAAAATAAAGTTTTTGATTGTTTGCTTTGAAGATGTGATGCAGATACTGAAGGAGAAGAGGGAAGCTGTAATCAAGAGTAACCCTAAGAAGGCAAGAATGATCCTAAGTAGGTCAGCTTCCAGCAAGGCAATCCCTCCTGGTGATTACACACTGCATAAGAAATCCAGTTATAGTGTGTTGATGCCTACAACGGGGGAGCCCTCTACCTCCAAAGGAAAGAGGAAGATACAAGATGTCATTGACATCCAAGAAAGCCCAAAGAAGCAAAGGGTGGGGGAAGAAGTGCAATCAGATACACCTTTGTATTTCTCATCCCAATCCCCTATCCATATAGGAAATGAGCAAGAAGCAACTGAGCAACTCCTACAGTTAGGTAGTCTAGGGGAAATTGCATACACTTATGATGAAGTGGAGGAAGGAATGCCAGAAGAACCCATTGCTGCTGAAATGGATATCACTACCACTGAAATCAAAGGTCAGGAGTGGGATGTTGAGATAAAATAGGCAAGTAGTGCCTTTTTAGCTGATAACAATTTTGTCACATCAGAAGCATTTATGCAGTTTATATGGAAACAGCACATAGATAAATATAATGCTAGATGTGAAACGAGAAAGGCTGAGCAGCCCAATAAAGATCCAGCCCTAGTGGAAGAGGAAGTAAAGCAAGAGATGATGGAATAATTCAAAACCATCACCCCTGAGTAGGGAAGAGATATGGTAGCACAAGCTGGAGTGCTTATCTTACCCAAATGGGATATAGCAGATGCCCTGGTACTAGATGCAGTGAGAAAAGAGACTAAACCCATGGAGGGGATTACTTTCAATAAGGACAATGTTGCACTCGTCATGTGGTCTCTCAAGAGAAATGAGAGTAAGAAAAGCAAAGACACCCCAGGGTCAAGTTACCTTGGTGGAATGATGGTGAAGAGAGTGCAGAGTACAAGGGTAGTGGAGGCTGCTAGCACTATGTTAGAAACTGCAAAATTTAGTGTTGTAGTAGCAGAGAAGGAAGCCAAAGAGAAAGAGGCCCTCCAAGTTAAGTTGGAAACAGTTTTGAAGGCCTATAACAATGCCAAGGAGGAGGTCAGAGGTAAGGATAGCATCATTGCCAAGCTACAGAGCCAGTTGACTGGACAATACCATCAAGGTGAGTCTTCAACACTGATGATTTCCTCTTCTCCTGCAAGACCTCCACCTACTAGCCCTATCATTGAGTTTCCACCATCTCCAGCACCCTCCAGCTCTCAAATGATTGAAATTACTCCTCAAGAATTGGAAAACTTGAAACAGGCTCAGGCCTTATATGCAAAGAAGTATGAGGAGAGAGTAAGAGCTACAATTTCTAGTTTTGCAGATACAATAAATGCCTCATTTCTCTACAACAATGTAGGTAAAATTATGGATATATGGAATGAGCTCAGGAGAGACAAGGCCATTTTGACACCTATTTTGACAAATGGAGGCCTAGGGAGAAAGATTTAGAGTTTATGTGTGTATCCTGTGATGAGGCAAGGGCCAATCCCATCATCAAATCCAATTCTGTTAATTTGTGCAAGAAGGAGTAAACTGATCAAGTTTTTGAGTTGCTCCCAGGAGTTTTTGCTAGCCCAGATCAATTAAAAGATAAACAAATGTGGCTTAAGGAGATAGAAGATAAATTGTCAGCAAGAGTTAAAGGAATTATTGATCTAGACGATGCTTCTTTCTTTGTTTTGACAATACAAGAGATAGAGAAAATTAAGTCACATTATGGCTTTCTCAATTCAGAAGTCAATAAAATGAGAAATTCTTGGAAAAGGTTGACTAAGACCAAGGATAAAGTGATTAATTTCTCATGGCCGACAGAAGAGGTATATGATGAGTGGACAATTAAATATGCCACCCATGATCCGAAACAGTTGGAGAGCACCCCTGAAAAGATAGAAGAGGTTGCAATCGAACAGCCTGTTGAGGAAACTGCAGAGGCCGAAAAGAGCTTGTAACTGTTTTTGCGAAAAGCTTGTAACCTCTTTATTTTGAAAGAAATGATTGTAACAAACTCTCCTCGAGAAGTCCGAAGCTTTGTGCATCCATGTTGTTATAAATGGATACCAGGACTAGAGGAAGGGAGATCGCAAAAAATTGTAAGAAAACGCTACAGAAATTTATCTGAGCTTTTCTAAGTCTAATGGAGAATACCCAAAATTTCTTGTAATATTTCTTGAACTAAATATCAATATACAGACCATCGGTTTTGAGTAAAGCTTTGTGTTGTCTTCAAGTTTGTTTACAAATTTGTTTACTGTTTTCATTCTGAATAATCCAGGGTTGTTCTGTTTGAATGGAATTGCAAAGCAATTTTAGTAGAAGTGTTCGTTAGCTTTTCTCTTTAGGAGGGAAATTAAAGATGCGGGGATCACTCATACCAGTAAACTCTTTGGAAGAGACTTTGAATTTTGATGATCATAGCTTAATTTGGAATGCATAAATTCTTGTAGGTGTCAGGCATACACAAGGATTAATAGGAACCAAGCCAATGGGACATATAAAGATGTTTTGTTTGAGGAGTATTATCTGAGTTTAGATGACTCTGTGACCTTGGATAAGGCACTGGTATTGATTGAAGTTGTTTATTGCATGTTTTGTTGATCGAAATTTTGAATTTAATTATAGTTTCCATTCTTTATTTTCAGTTGATTTCAAGGTGAATAGATCCACTGGTTTTCTGGATTGGTTTGCTGTGGGTTTATGTTTGAAAGTGTGAATTCAATTCACAAAGGTATACCCACCTAAGCTTTGAGTAAGTCCGAAGTGTAGAAGGTTCAATCAAACCTTTTCATATGTTGTCTTGAGAATTTCCTTACCTTTAATGTCTCTTCTGCACCGAGTTTAACCATATTATTCTAAGGATGTTAAAGGAAATCAGATTTTGAAGACAACATGTTCTTTGTAAGATCACAAAAGCCAAAGTGATAGAGCTCACTAGGTCTGTCAGCGGCAAGCGGGCAATGACTGTCAACACCATAAGAGATGACTTGGTAAAGTATGCATGCATGGTGATCGGGTATAGAGTATTTTATGCTAGCAGGACGAATTATGTTCCTACAGTTGTGGTGAATGCCACTTATTGAATGATCAAGGAAGATGCAGCGTACAAATTGTGTACCTGCATGCAAAAACAACTCATGGAGAATCTGAAATCTATCAAAGTGGACAAGGCACTAAGGTTCAAGTTTGGTCAATTGCCTGTCGAGTTGTTTTTCTACTTTCAAGGGTATTTTTTGGGAGCTGGTGATGTTCAATGGTCAAGTGACCTACCGATTACATGACAAATCAAGGAGAGTCTGCAAGTAGTGAGATATACTTATCCGAAGACTCTTAACAGGTATTTTGATGAGTTCAGATTGAAGATGAACCAGAGAACAAGGATAGCAGGTGACCTAGTTAAGAAGTATGAAGATGATATTTGTTTCATGATCAAAGTGGATCATTTCATAATGGAAGCAATTAAGCCTATGGGCTATGAAGTGGTGAACGATATACTCATTGGGTATGCCTCTACCCTACTTGGTTCATCGCTTGATCCAAAGAATAAGAGGACCGGTACCTACTCTGAGAGGGTTAATCCTATTGAAGTACCAAAGCAAAGAAAGAGAAAGTAGAGAAGGAAAAAGAAGAGAAAGAGAAAGAGAAAGCGAAGAAAGAGAAAGTGGAGAAGGAGAAAGAAGAGAAGGAGACAACAGATGAAAGAGGGTATCTTCATTACCCAATCCAAGTATATCAAAGAGGTATTGAAGACCTTTGGCATGGAGGAGAGCAAACTGGTTGGAACACTAACAAAGGAGGATGATATAGTGTTGGTGGATGAGAAGGAGTACCGGTTAATGATCAGTAAGTTGCACTATGTGGTGCACAACAGACCGGATATTGCTCATGCAGTGGGCATAGTGGCCCATTTTTAGAAAGTCCAAGAGAATCCCACTTGGTAGTGGTAAAGAGGATTCTTAGATATCTGAAAGGGACAATTGATTATGGATTGTGGTATCCATACAATGATGACTTTGATCTCAAAGTGTTAAAAGATGCAAATTGGGTAGGTAATTGTTGGCATTATGTGAACCGGTATGAGGACATAATCACATTGTGTGTTGTCATTGATGTCAATATGATGAAGATAAGAGAACCGATATAACACTGTGAATCGGCATTTGTGCCAAAGTGAAGCGGTGTGCTTGTTCAAAGTGAACCGGCATATGGTTATGGGAACCGGCACATGGAAGCGTTGTATGACTACCGGTTGGTAGTCTCAACTTTAGGGTTTCTGGTTGAAGTGTTTCAAGCCTGTGTGGCTCAACTGGTGACTTTGTGTGATGAGTCAGCATGATAACGAAGAATAGATCATGTTGCCACATATGCCTTATGTGCATGAAGGATCTTGCATGAAGGAGATTGTTCCTATCTACCTCGGGAATGTGCAAAGTCTATAAACAGTGATAACGTGTGATGGGTTATCAGCCGCCATGAAATCGGTGGAAAACGAACGACGGAGATTAATGCAGTATGCTCAACGGTCAGGATTGAACCATTTGAATTCCTTAGCCTAATAGGTTTAGGGTTTAGGGTTTATGCTACCGACCTATCTATTTTCCTATAAGGTCGATGTTGTGATTCTTTCTAGGGTTGTTGGCAAAAGTTCTGTGTGTGTATCCAAGAGAAGAGATACGTGATTCTTGCCAGACCAAAGGAGAGAAGTGATACCTGCAGAGTGTAAGTGCAGAAGGTGAAGAGGAGCTTAAGAGGATCTACATTGGCATTGAGTGTTGTTACCAGATCATTGTAATACTTGTTGATCTCTAACCACTTCAACAATTGAAAAATCCCTTAACAGGGTAGCTTTAACTGGCTTGTTGTAAATCCTTTAACAGGGTGACTCAAAACCATTGAGTTCTTGAAATCCTCTAACAAGGTAACCTTTAACAGGGTTTAACCCTTAACTGGGTATTCTAGCCCTCCCTTAACCGGGTGATCCCTAACAAGATCAGTTCCTAATAGAACCTATTGTATTGGTCTTTAACCGGACAAGGCTCCTAACAGAGCGGACTTCTAAAGAGTTCAAAAACAAGCTTGTGGGTATTCATCCCCACCGTGGTTTTTCCTAGTTGGGTTTCCACGTGAAAAATATGTGTGTCATGTGTGATGTCTTCTTCATGTGATGCTATGTTGTTTTCTATCAAGCAGTGAATCATGTTGGTCTAGTTGCTTATATGTATATCTTTGATGGTAGATTACATGTTCATGCATTAGGGTGAAATGGAAATGAAGTGTTAGATTATATGAGAAGATAAGGGTCAATTGGTTTATGCTTGTCTTAGTTATTCTGGGTTTTGCCAGTTGTACTTTGTTTAAGGACCGGTGTTACTATTTGTCTGTCAATGCACAGTGTCTGCTGAAAAATCGGTTTAAGAGTGTGTTTTTTCCTGTACTGATTCACCCCCCCTCTCAATACTAGTTTGGTACTGTTCATTCATCATTGAGTTATCAATTGGTATCAGAGCATCCTCCAGGTCCTCTATGTTATAAACTTAACCACTTGAGGTAAAGATCCCAGTCTAATGATGAAGAGGGAAGGTCCAAAGTTTAATAGAGAAAATTTCAGTATATGGAAAGACAGAATGAAGATATACATCAGAAGCATGGGTGCTCAACACTGGATCTATGTTGAGAATGCCTATGTTGCCCCTACTGGTACTCTCACCAATGACCAAAAGAGAGAGATGCAGGAGAATGGGCAAGTCATGGAAGCCCTAATTAGTAGTTTATCTGACATTGAGTTTATTGATGTCCAAGATAAGGTAAATCCCAAAGAGGTATGGGATACTCTTGAAAATATCTATGGCGGTGATGAGTATGTAAAACAAGCTAAGGAAGAAAGCCCTAGAAGGAAGTTTGAAGACATGCGGATGGTTGAAGGTGAGACCATTCAACAGTATGGAATAAGAATCAAAACCGTTGTTGGAGATATCAAGACTGCAAGTGGTAAAATGGAAGATTCCACTGTGGTAAGCAAAGTCCTGAGATCCCTATTGTCGGTCTATGCAAATAGGGTTGATGCTATTCAGGAGCTGAGATCAATAGACAAGACTAAGGTATCCCTAGACTCCATCATTGTAAAGTTGACAGCCTATGAGCTAAATAGTTTTGATGGCAGTGTTCAAAAGACTAAATCAGCTTTTAAAGCTTCTGTTGTACCATTCAGAAAAGAAAAAGAAGCTAGCACTAGTGGTGAACCAAGACAGAGCAGAGAAATTGATGATGAGGAGATTCTGAGGGCATTTGAAGCTCTCCTTGCCAAGAAACTTCCTAAAGGAACCGGCAAATGCAGAGGTAAGCTTCCTTTGAAATGCTTTTCTTGTAACTTGATAGGACATATTGTTGTAAACTGTCCCAATGGTGACAACAAGGAAAAACTAGAAAGGTTAAAGAAATTCAAAGGAGG
Organism: Cryptomeria japonica; assembly: GCF_030272615.1. Taxonomy (NCBI): domain Eukaryota; kingdom Viridiplantae; phylum Streptophyta; class Pinopsida; order Cupressales; family Cupressaceae; genus Cryptomeria; species Cryptomeria japonica. Next base: position 49,205,231 of record NC_081408.1, on the reverse strand, counting down.
AAACCGGAGAAATTGTTTTGTGGTAGTTGATAAAGGTGTCATAGATGAGGAATCAGAGGATGAAGAAAATGAAGATATTGTGTTTGTTGCTATCAAGGAAGATGTGTCAGACAAGAAGGCTCTTGTCTCCCAGTTTGATAATTCCAATGAGTGGATTATCGACAATGGTTGTTCTCACCATATGACTGGTGACCGGAGCAAGTTTATATCCTTGGAAGAGTATGATGGTGGTGTGGTTCACTTTGGCAATGATGCACCATGCATGGTCAAAGGCAGAGGGTCCATCTCTCTGAATGGAAAGAGTAGTGCTGACAATGTGTACTGGGTTGATGGTCTCAAACACAACCTTCTAAGTGTTGCCCAGCTGAATGATAGTGGTCTCACTCTGGAATTCAAGAATGGAGTGTGTAGAATCAAAGGAAAGAATGGTGAATTGGTGGCCACCGGCATGCAGACCAAAGGTAATCTATTTTAGCTGAATGCAAATATGAGTACATGTCTTATGGATAAATTTGATGATAGCTGGATATGGCATAGGAGACTCTGCCATGTAAACTTTGATAACATTGTGAAGGCTAGTAAGATCAAAGTAGTTAGAGGGTTGTCGATGCTAAGAAAACCGAATAATACCTTGTGCAGAGAGTGTCAATTGGGGAAAATGTCTTCCTCAACCTTTAAAGGTAAATCATTCACTACTGACAATCTGCTTGATCTTGTGCATATTGATTTGTGTGGTCCTATGAAAACTAGGAGTGTGCAGGGTGATAGCTACTTCATGATTCTCACTGATGACTGCTCAAGAATGATGTGGGTCACATTCTTTAAAGATAAATTTGAAGCTTTTGTAAAGTTCAAAGCTTTTAGAGCATTAGTGGAGAAGGAAAGTGGTAAAAGGATCAAGTGCCTGAGAACTGATCAAGGAGGGGAATTCACTTTCGGTGAATTCAACAAGTACTGTGAAGAACATGGCATCAAGAGGCAACTGTCTGCCCCCCGGACTCCACAGTAGAATGGCCTAGCAGAGAGGAATAACTAGACTATGGTTGAAGTAGCTAGAACCATGTTGATTCAAGGAAAGGTAGCTCACACCTTTTGGAGGGAAGCGGTGAGCACTGCAGTCTACACAATGAACCGGTTACTCATGAAGAAAGGTAAGGATAAAACTCCTTATGAGTATTGGACCGGTAAGACACCTGTGGTTAGATACTTTAGAGTGTTTGGTAGCAAATGTTACATTAAGAGGAGTGAACACCAGAGCAAATTTGATGCTAAATGTGATGAGGGAATATTCCTAGGGTATTCCACCAAGAGAAAAGCTCTCAAGTGTTTCAACAATAGGACTCAGAGAATCATGGAAAGCATCAATGTAAGAGTTGATGAGACCTCTGAGAAAACTGAGGAAACCGGCTGTGAGCAAGCGATAAATGAACCGGTTGTCAGTAAACCGAGTACTAGTAATAGTGTTCCTACACCGGTAGATGTAGATGCTGATACTGATGGAGATGAGGATGAAGAAGAAAAGCAAGAGGAATCTATCAAGACCATTCCTCGGTATGTCAAGCTGAATCATGATCCTAAGAAGATCATAGGAGATAAGGATGCAGGAATCCTTACAAGAAGAAAGGTCAGAGAAAACTCATGTATGATCTCTGAATTTGAGCCTAAATCATTCAAAGAGGCACATAAAGATGAAAACTGGATCAAGGCAATGGAAGAGGAACTTGACCAGACAGAGAAAAATGGTACATGGTCTTTGGTACCTAGACCGGAGCATAAAAATGTCATTGGTACCAAATGGGTCTTCAGAAATAAGCTGAATGAGGATGGCACAATGATTAGGAACAAAGCCAAATTGGTGTGCAAAGGATATGCCCAAGAAGAAGGAGAAGACTATGGAGAAACCTTTTCTCTTGTAGCCAGATTGGAAGGAGTTCGTATGCTTCTTGCATATGCAGCTTTTAAAGGGTTCAAAGTATATCAAATGGATGTAAAATCTACATTCCTAAATGGTGTACTTGAAGAGGAGGTGTATATAGAGAAACCAGATAGGTTTTCCCTATCTGAAGACAGTGACATGGTATGTAGGCTACATAAAGCCTTATATGGTCTAAAGTAGGCACCTAGAGCATGGTGTGAATGTCTGCATTCCCATCTTGTGAAGATTGGATTTGAGAGAATAGGTGAAGATAGAAATATCTACTTGAAGTCTAATGGAGATCAGATCTTGATCTGTGAGGTATTTATTGATGACAGTATCTTTGGTGGAGATGACAAGATGAGTCATGAGTTTGCAGATGAGATGAAGAAAGAGTTTGAGATGTCACTCATAGGGGAGATTAAGTTCTTCATTGGACTGCAGATCCAGCAGATGAAAGATGGAATATTTATCACTCAATCCAAGTATGTCAAAGAGATGTTGAAGACCTTTGGCATGGAAGATAGAAAACCGGTTGGTACTCCAATGGTGACCAGTTGTAAACTATCCAAAGAGGATGACTCAGCATTGGTTGATGAGAAGGAATACCAATCGATGATTGGTAAGTTGCACTATGTAGTGTATAGAATACCAAACATTGCACATGTAGTAGGAATTACTGCAAGGTTCCAGAAAAGCCCAAGAGAATCCCACTTGGTTACAGTCAAGCGGATTCTTAGGTATCTGAAGGGAATTGTTGACTATGGATTCTGGTATCCATATAGCAAGGATTTCAACTTGAAAGTATACATAGTGATGATTGGGCAGGTAATGTAGATGACTGGAAAAGCACAACCGGTGGTGCATTCTTTCTTGGTGGTAGACTAGTCCCATGGATGAGTAAGAAGCAGAGTTGTATCTCTCAGTCTACAGAAGAAGCAGAGTATGTTGTAGCTTTCATGAACTACACTCAGACAATTTGGATGAAGCATGTATTAAATGGCTTCAAAGTTCTTGTATCTGAACTGATAAGTATATTTTGTGACAATACTAGTGCAATTAATATCTCCAAGAATTCGGTTTTACATTCTAGAACCAAGCACTTTGAGCTTAAGTATCATTTCTTTAGGGAAAAGGTTCAGAACAAAGAGATTACACTGGAACATGTTTCCAGTAAGGAGTAGTTAGCAGACATATTCACCAAGCCTCTCCCGAAGGCCACATTTATGTACTTAAGAGGTGAATTAGGGGTGTTTCCCCTTCAGAAGGTAAACTAAAAGCATATGCTCAACATCAGTCAGGTATTGCATAGTCAAATTTATTTTGGATTGATGTGTTGAAGGATGCTACTCCTCAGGGGGAGCAGCATAATGGAAAAGGGAAGCTTGTGCCTCCACTTTGGCATTGTTGTCAAAGGGGGAGAAGACATGAAGTGGAGAAGATATCTGCAGAAAATGGGGAGAAGATGTGAAGCGGAGAGATATCTTTGTATATTGCCATCAATGCCAAAGGGGGAGATTATTGGCATTATGTGAACCGGTATGAGGACATAATCACATTGTGTGTTGTCATTGATGTCAATATGATGAAGAGGAGAACCGATATAACACTGTGAACCGGCATTTGTGCCAAAGTGAAGCGGTGTGCTTGTTCAAAGTGAACCGGCATATGGTTATGGGAATCGGCACATGGAAGCGTTGTATGACTACCGGTTGGTAGTCTCAACTTTAGGGTTTCCGGTTGAAGTGCTTCAAGCCTATGTGGCTCAACCGGTGACTTTGTGTGATGAGTCAGCATGATAATGAAGAATAGATCATGTTGCCACGTATGCCTTGTGTGTGTGAAGGATCTTGCATGAAGGAGATTGTTCCTATCTACCTCGGGAATGTGAAAAGTTTGTAAACGATGATAACGTGTGATGGGTTATCAGTCGCCATGAAATCGGTGGAAAACGAACGATGGAGATTAATGCAGTGTGCTCAACGGTCAGGATTGAACCATTTGAATTCCTTAACCTAACAAGTTTAGGGTTTAGGGTTTATGCTACCGACCTATCTATTTTCCTATAAGGTCGATGTTGTGATTCTTTCTAGGGTTGTTGGCAAAAGTTCTGTGTGTGTATCCAAGAGAAGAGATACGTGATTCTTGCCAGACCAAAGGAGAGAAGTGATACCTACAGAGTGTAAGTGCAAAAGGTGAAGAGGAGCTTAAGAGGATCTGCATTGGCATTGAGTGTTGTTACTAGATCATTGTAATACCCGTTGATCTCTACCCACTTCAACAATTGAGAAATCCCTTAACAGGATAGCTTTAACCGGCTTGTTGTAAATCCTTTAACAGGGTGACTCAAAACCATTGAGTTCTTGAAATCCTCTAACAAGGTAACCTTTAACAGGGTTTAACCCTTAATCGGGTATTCTAGCCATCCCTTAACCGAGTGATCCCTAACAGGATCAGTTCCTAACAAAACCTATTGTATCAATCTTTAACTGGACAAGGCTCCTAACAAAGTAGACTTCTAAAGAGTTTAAAAACAAGCTTGTGGGTATTCATCCCCACCGTGGTTTTTCCTAGTTGGGTTTCCACGTGAAAAATATGTGTGTCATGTGTGATTTCTTCTTCATGTGATGCTATGTTGTTTTCTGTCAAGCAGTGAATCATGTTGATCTAGTTGCTTATATGTATATCTTTGATGGTAGATTACCTATTCATGCATTAGGGTGAAATGGAAATGAAGTGTTAGATTCTATGAGAAGATAAGGGTCAACTGGTTTATGCTTGTCTCAGTTACTCTGGGGTTTGCCGGTTGTACTCTGTTTAAGGACCGGTGTTACTGTTTGTCTGTCAGTGCACAGTGTCTGCTAACAAATCGGTTTAAGAGTGTGTTTTTGCCTGTACCGATTCACCCCCCCTCTCAGTACCGGTTTGGTACTGTTCATTCATCATTGAGTTATCAGGTAATGTGGACGACCGGAAGAGCACAACCGGTGGAGCGTTCTTCCTTGGTGAAAGACTAGTCTCGTGGACGAGAAAGAAGCAGAGTTGTATTTCCTAGTCTATATCTTAAGCAAAGTATGTGGCAGCATTTATGAACTACACTCAGGCAATCTGGATGAAGCATGTACCGAATGGCTTCAAAGTGACTATATCTGAACTGGTGAGTATTTTCTGTGATAATACTAGTGTAATAAATATTTACAAAAATCCAGTATTGCATGCTAGGACCAAGCATATTGAGCTCAAGTATCATTTCTTGAGAGAAAAGGTTCAGAATAAAGAGGTTGTATTAGAACATGTTTCTAGTAAGGAGCAGCTAGAAGACATGTTCACTAAGCCCTTACTGAAGACTACATTTACCCATTTGAGAGGTGAATTAGGGGTTATGCCCCTTAATGAAGTAAATTAAAGTTGTGTGCTCCACATCAGTTAGGTACTACCATGTCAGATCTTATAGGATTGATGTGTTGAAGGATGCTACTCCATAGGGGGAGTAGCATAGTGGAGACCAGAAGCTTGTGCCTCCACTTTGGCATTGTTGTCAAAGGGGGAGAAGATATATGATGATGAAGATATATGGGGGAGAAGATATATGTGTGATAAGTGATTGAGAAAAGTGCACACTAGCCAGTTTAGAATGGTGCAGATACTGAGCACTGATACACTGAATATTGCCATCAATGCCAAAGGGGGAGATTGTTGGCATATGATGAAGTGGTGATAATGTATGTTGACATTGATGTCAATAAGTGCTCAACCAAGTGAACTGATATGCACCGGTATGAAGATTGGAAGTAGTTATGGTCAACCGGGATGGAGTGGACCGGTGTCGATGTTCACTAAGTATGACTATCGGTTGGTAGTCTCTATTCAGCTCTAGGGTTTCCGGTTTAGCTTGTCCAGAGCAACCAATGATGTCTTGTGATAAGTTAGTTAAGAACAAGGATAAGGATCTAGATGCCACATCAGCTGTGTGCATGTGAAGAATTTCTTTGAGGATCTTGCGCGTGAAGATCAAATGCATTGAAAGTCTACCTCGAGAATGTGCATTTTTCTTAGCAGTGTGTGAACGGCGCGTGATGGATTACTGTTTTCCAGATGCGGTGAAGACTGGACGATGCAGAATGACTTGAGATTTGTTTTAAGATCATTTTATTCTATGTAATGTATTTGACGGTCAAGATTGGACCACTTGTAATTGTAAACCTAAAATGTTTAGGGTTTATGGTTTATGCTATCGATCTAATTGTTGTCTATATGGTCGATGAATTTTTTTATTGTAGAAGTTGGAAAAAGTTGCGTTTATGTCCGTGTGTTTGAGATTTGATACTTGCCAAACCATAGTGAGGAATCTGCAGAGTGTGATTGCAGAAGAGAGGAACTGAAAAGGATCTGCCTTAGCAAGAAGTGTTGTTATCAAATCTAAGTGTTTTACCTATTGTCTTCTTACCATTTCAACAGAAGGTAAATCGCTTGACCGGGTAGCTTTAACAGGCTTTGTTGTAAATCCTCTAACCAGATGGCTCAAGTTCATTGAGTTATTTAAATCCTCTAGTGAGGTAACTCTTAATAGGGTTTCAACCTTTAAAAGGGCATATAGCCATCCCTTAACCGGGTGATCCCTAACAAGATCAGTTTCTAACATAACCTTATTGTAAAGTCTTTTACCGGACTAGGCTCCTAACAGAGCGGACTTCAAAAGAGTTCACAAATAAGATTGTGGGTATTCATCCCCACTGTGGTTTTTCCCATTTGGGTTTCCACGTCAAAATATCTTGTGTTATGGTGATTGTGTTATTGTGGGTGAATGGTTTATTTTCTATTTGGCTTGTTTGTGTATTAACCAATTTATTGTCTAAAGGACTATATCGGACTGTAGTAAAATTGCTTAAGTGTTTGTTAAAGTTTTTGGGTATACTAATTCACCCCCCCCCCTCTTAGTATTCATCATATTCTCAGAAGGAAGGAATTGATTATGGTTAGACTTTTGCACGTGTAGATAGGATTGAAGCTGTAAGATTATTTCTTGCCTATGTTGCCCATAAAAACTACAAGGTTTATCAGATGGATTTTAAGTGTGCTTTTTTGAATGGGGATCTTGATGGGGAAGTTTATATTGGGCAACGTGATGGTTTTTCACTATTAGATGATATAGACATGGTTTGCAAGTTAAGGAAATCTTTATATGGATTGAAACAAGCACCTAGAGCTTGGTATGCCAGGTTAGATAAATATCTTTTGAAGCTTGGTTTTACTAAGGGTAATGCTGACAGTAATTTATAGTATAAGATCACTGATGATGATATACTAATTATTAAAGTATTTGTTGATGACATTATTTTTGGAGGTGAAGATAAGTTGTGCATGGAATTTTCTAAAAATATGGAGAAAGAATTTGAAATGTTTATGATCAGGGAAATGAAATTTTTCTTAGGTTTGCAGATTACTCAAGCTGACAAAGGTATTTTCATCTGTCAAACTAAGTATGGTAGGGAATTGTTGAATAAATTTGGTATGGGAGATTCTAAACCGATAAGTACTCCTATAATTACAAATGAGAAATTGACAAGAAAAGATGTTTCTGCACTAGTAAATCCTACAAGATACAAATCTATGATTGGAGGTCTGCTTTATTTGACTCCGACTAGGCCTAACATAATGAATGTTGTTTGTATTGCATCTAGATTTTAGAGTGATCCTAGAGAAAATCATGAGAGTGTGGTAAAAAATATTTTTAGATACTTTCAAGGTACATCAAAATATGGTTTGTGGTACCCTACGAATGATGACTCAAAGTTATGTGCATATACAGATACTGATTGGGCTGGAGATGTTGATGACCAGAAAAGTACTTTTGGTGGAGCTTTTTTTCTTGGAAAGAAGTTGGCCTCATGGATCAGCAAGAAACAATCATGTACTTCTTTATCTACTGTGGAAGCTGAATATGTAGTTGTTGCTACTAACTGTACACAGGTTTTATGGATGAAGCAAATGTTGAAGGATGTCAAAGTGCATTGCACTGGACGGGTAGTTATTCACTGTGATAATTCTGCTACTATTGACATATCAAAGAATCTAGTATTTCACTCTAAAACACAGCACATATCTATTAAGTATAACTTTTTGAAGGAGAAGGTGGAAGAAAATAAAGTTAGACTGGTTGATGTGAACACTAAAGAGAAAATTGTGGATATTTTCAGTAAACCTTTGCCTAAAGAACCATTTGAGTACCTGAGAGATAGGCTAGGGGTTTCTACCCCTTCGGAAGAAAACTAATTGATTCTTTTTGGCAAAAATCTAGTATGCATTATCAAAGATATTTTTCTTTCTGACACTGATGTGGGGATGCTACTGCTCAGGAGGAGTAGTCAACTTTGTGATTCAATGGTTTTTTGTTTTTTTTGCTTTGATATTTTTGTCAGATTTCTGGCATTGATGTCAAAGGGGGAGAGATATTGATGTTAAAAAGAAAATATTAAGGAGTTGTATATATTAGGGGGAGATATATGTGTAATTCAAAGCTTTACAAAAATATCATTAACTGGAGGTGTTTGGTCTTTGTTTCAGAACTTCATTTCTATATATTTATGCAGGAGATTGTTGATTGTCTTCCATTGGGGGAGACTTGTTTGGCATTTCTTGATACTTAGATGTTTTCCACATCTAATGTTGCCATCAATGTCAAATGGGGATATTGTTGGCTATTTGGAGGAATTTATTATGTGTTGCATTGACTTTTTATCATTGATGCCAACAATAGCCGTTTGGATGATTTATCGGCACCCTTCTGGTCTCGGTAGGTTAAGTAGGTTTTGGTTGGGATAGATTCAGCATGATCCGATATGGTTTGGTTATGGAATTGGATTATTCATGATACTCATGGTCATATTCAACAAGTTGGTTTTGGTCTGGTGATCAAATTCTATCATGTTTGCTTGGAAGCTTGGTTTGTGGTTCCAGCGAGGGTTTCACCGGTAGAGCTTTTGATGAAGATCTTTGATGATAAGCATAAGTAGTGTTGATGCAGCTTCTGGTAGAGATTCAAGATGTTGATGGTGATCATGTTCAAGACTTGGAGGATGGAGATCATTTCTTTAGTGTGTGGACCTATATTGGGTCCCGATTGATCTAGGTTATGGACCGGCTTAATATAATGTGTGGATTGGACCTCTCAATGTGTTTCTGAGATGTCTTATGTGTTGGATATTATTTGTTTGGTCTGAGGCCGATATGTTTTATAATTATGTAATTGGTTTATTGTCTGGTGGTCGACCTGATTATTTATGGTTGAGGGTTTGTATATATATGATCTAAGATATCATTTTAGATCATGATGGGATAGGATAAGGATATAGGAATGGGATATAGATATGTAATGTGTGAATAATGTAATATCATTCAGGCAGATGATTTGGTTGATCATTGGAGATCAAATTGGGTTTATGTAAGAGGATTTAGTCCTTTAGTATAGAGATTAACTGGAACTATACTTAGGCATAGGAGATGTTATCTTTGCAGTTCAAACACTTCTCCGGATTGTAGTCTAGATTTCTATGTAGTCATTGAGACTCCTTTTGTGATAAGCAGTGTGCTTTAGGTTGTTGTCCTTCCTACAAGTGTAGGGCCCTCGATTGTAATTCACATACTGCAGAAGTATTATCTAACTATGGGTAGGCTTCCCACCGTGGTTTTTCCCTTTACCAGGTTTTCCACGTATAAATATTGGTGTCATGTGGATGGTATTTAATATGTGATTATTATTTATGCTTAATTGGTTTAACTGATATTCTGGTATTTGGATTAAGCATTCTGGTATTAATGTTTTGGGTTCTAGTACTAAAGTTTCAATTTCTAAATGTTTTGGTAATCTGAGACAACTGATTCACCCCCCCCCCCCCCCCTTTAGTTGTCTTTCAGTTATTTGAACTATCTAACAATTTTCACTAAGCCTTTGCCTGTAGATGGATTTGTCTATTTGAGAGACAAGTTAGGGGTCTCTTCCCCTCCTGATGAGAACTAAGTGCATCGAGATGCATCAATCCAGTGGACTTCAGAGTCTTATCTTCTTATCCGGGTTGATGAGTTGGTGTTGCTACTCATCTCGGGTATTCAGTGTATGGTTAAGTATATGAGTTTATCCTAAGGAGGAGAGATCATCCTTCTTAGAAGGAGAAATACATTATTTGTATTTTATCTTTGGCATTGTTGTCAAAGGGGGAGAGAAGCATGTGAAAAATTGCCTTATCTTTGGAGTTTTGTTTGCATGATATTAGGGGGAGATTGTTGGAGTTAGTTGGTGTTGATTTATTCCTTTGTACTGATTTTTTTTCACATTCTATGTTTTCATCAATACCAAAGGGGGATATTGTTGGATATTGTTGTTGCTAGGATATGTTGTTGTCATTGATGTCAGCATATTCCTCTGTTTTGGTGTTGTAGTAAGTTGATCTGGTTGGTTTATCTATTTGCAATGATGAATCAACTAGAGATACTTAATTCTTTATTATCTTCATGATGCTATGTGGTGATTTGAATCGAGTATTGATTCTGGTATGGAGATTGTGATGCAGTCAAGGCAGGGAGATCCAATGAAGGATAGCCCAACCTTGTAGCTTAAAACATAAACCATGCAAAACATACCGGTAACCAATAACAAGGTGCCATAAATAGTAGAAAGAACAACCGGTAACAACACAAAACACATAACTGGTAAACAATGTGAATGAATCTTATTACAATCTAAAGGATTACACATGCCACATGTTGGAACCTAGTCCAAGATACAAACAATTCTTATAATACAATTACAAGATCCGCAGATCATCCTCATATCAAATCAACTTCCAGGAACAATCTACCATTTCTACCCTAACTCGGACCTCAGCCTTCCGGCCTCAGTCCTACCGCATCAGAATCTCAAAGGTTCTACATCTTCGCTCAATCTCAAAGCTCTGTCTTCAATCTTCTAACTTCTATTTGTCCAAATGATTTGCAAACCTCCATATATATACCACCCACAAATAATTACAACTTAATCAAGTTGGCCCAAAGACCAACCGGTTCATGAAACATGCAACGATAACCTTGTTGGTATTTTGGTATGGTTTTGTCATTGATGTCAACAACTACTAAAACACTAGCACTTTGGAGATCCAGCAGCATTCACCGGCAAGCAAGTAACTATTGCACAGTTACTGGTATATGGTTCACCAGAAGGATATAATGATCACCGGCACTCAGAATTATATAGAAGACACTTGGTAATGTCGAAGACATCATTTGGACATCTTGTCCTGGAGTTTTGTTCATTGGTATATTCATATTTACATATTTGCTTTTACCGGCAACTAGGTCCAGGGTTACCTAGGGTTACACCGGTAGGTTTATCTTTTCCAGATCAGCATGGAATGCTATGGAGATGATTAATTATTGTTGTAAATGCATTAAGCCGACATGTTTAATCAGTTATTGCATCAGATATTATATTGTTTGTAAAATGATTTTATTGTAATATCTTGAAGAGACAACCTACTAAAATTGGTCTTAGGTTATGGTATAAATGTAAGATCTTATTTGTAAGATCGAATGTGGAATGCGAAAAAGAATTATGTGAAGGTATATGCAAGATTAAGCAGAGCTATACATGAAGACATCATTTGAAGGTGAAGCTAGGTTTTTGTGGAAGCATATCAGCATTACACCAGTACTGAATCCAGCATATGAAGATGCTATTTTGTGCAGTACATTCTTATTGGATTTAACCATCCAACTGTAGTCAGTGTGACTCCCATTTTGTGATTGAGCAGTGAGCTCTAGGCTATTGGCCTTTCTACATGTGCAGACCCCATTTATGTACACTTACTATCTGCAGTAGTATCGTCTGATTGTGGGTAAGGTTTCCCACCGTGGTTTTTCCCTTTATAGGGTTTCCACGTACAAATATTGGTGTTATGTGTTGTGGATGACTTTGTGTTTATGTTTCATGCATTAATCTTTACCGGTATAGGAATTAACTATTAACACTATCTACCAGCATACTTAACTGGTTTACCGATATTAAGCATTAAGTTGGTTAAGTTGTTTTTGGTTTTAATTTAGTTGACAACTGATTCAACCCCCCCCCCCCCTCTCAGTTGTCTCTGGGACCTAACAATTGGTATCAGAGCTTAGTCCTCTTTTGCAGAAGTTTAACAACTTGAGGAGATCCAATGTCTACTAATTATTTCAGGAAGGATAGTCCTAAACTTGATGGAACCAACTATGGCATATGGAAGATCGGAATGGAGACACATCTGAATTGCATTGGTAAAGACATCTGGGAAGTTACAAAGAAAGGTTACACTGCTGTTGTAGCTGGTCAGCCCAGTCCAACTACCTTGGCTAAAGATGAGGAAAATGATTGCAAAGCAAGAGAAGCACTTTTGAGTTCTTTATCAGATCAACAAATCATGGGATTATCAGATAGGTCTACTGCTAAAAATATTTGGGATCATTTGGAAATATTGAATGAAGGAGATTCCATAGTAAAAATTGCAAAACTTGAAAGCTTCCGAGTCAGGTATGAACATCTGAAAATGGAAGAAGATGAAAGGATTTCTTCTTTTATGGAAAGAGTAAATCAAATTGTTTTGGGTATTAAATGTTGTGGAGGAACCTTAAGTGAGGATGAAATTGTTTCAAAAATTTTAAGAGGATTTCCACCGGCATATAAAATGAAGGTTACTGCTATAAATGAGTTGAGAACAAAGCCTAATACATCAGTATCTAGGGATACATTCATTGGAAAACTTTCAACTTTTGAAGTTGAGGAATTTGGTCCTATTGTTACTATAAAGACAGATTTGGCCTTTAAAGCATCAACATCATCTACTCCATCATTTGACAAATCAGATTGGAAAGCCTTTTATGCAAGAGAACTTGAAGAAACCAGGAAGGAGAATGAAGAACTTGAAGAACTTGAGGCACTATTTGCAAGAAAAATGCCTAAAGGTCCAGTTGGAAGTAAGTATGAAGGTAAAGCACCCTTTAAATGTTTTAACTGCAATAAGATTGGTCATATGGCTTCGAGATTCCCTGGTAGACATGCTAGACTAAGAGAAGAAGCTAGAAGAACATACAAGCCTAATCCTAAATATCAGAGATATAGATTTAAGAAGAATAGAGACAAATATTGTTACATTGTTGATGAAGGTGTGACTAATGATTCTGATGAGGATCTAATAGACAATGGATGGGTTTTTGTTGCTATAACAGAAGATCAACCGACACCTACTGCTCAACCGGTAGAACAAGCCCTAGCAGCTAAAGTTGAAGCAAAGGATGAATGGATCATTGACTCAGGATGTTCACATCATATGATAGGAGACAAAGGTAAATTCTTGAACTTTCAAGAATACAATGGAGGTTTAGTAAGATTTGGAGATGACAAAGCCTGTTCAATCAAAGGTAAGGGTACAATATCTCTTGATCGTAAGCATAACACTGACAATGTCTACTATGTTGAAGGATTAAAGCATAATCTTTTAAGTGTTGGTCAATTGGTTGAGAAAGGATTTCAGTTACAATTTAAAAATGGAAAATGCAAAATCATGAATAGAACTGGTTTAGAAATTGCAACTGGTAATCAAACTAGAGGCAATATCTTTCATTTGAATAACAGTGAAAAGACATGCTTGATTGCACATATAGATGAAAGTTGGTTATGGCATAAGAGACTCTGTCATGTAAACTTTGATGGCATGGTAAAGATCAGTACTTCTAAGGCAGTTAGAGATCTACCTAAAATTGTCAAACCTCAGAATACAATATGTAAGGAATGTCAATTTGGAAAACAAGTTAGAGCTAGTTTCAAAAGTATTCCAGAAAAATCTAATAATGCTCTTGATTTGATTCACACTTATTTATGTGGTCCAGCTAGAACTAAAAGCTTACAAGGTGATAGATATTTCATGGTAAATATTGATAATTATTCTAGAATGTGCTGGGTTACTTTTCTTAGAGAAAAATCAAAAGCACTTGGAAAGTTCAAACTGTTCAAAGCAATGGTTGAAAATGAAACTGGTAAGAAAATCAAATGTTTAAGATCAGATCAAGGAGGTGAATTCACATCTAAGGACTTTACTACATTTTGTGAAGTGAATGGAATCAGAAGACAGCTATCAACACCTCGGACACCACAGCAGAATGGAGTTGTTGAAAGGAAAAATAGAACTATCTTGGATGCAGAAAGAAGTATGTTATCTGAAGCAAATTTACCACATGTATATTGGAGAGAAGCAGTCAGCACAGCGGTCTATACATTCAACAAAGTTCACATCAAAGGTGAAACTAGTAAGACCCCTCATGAACTATGGTTTGGTAATACTCCTACTCTTAAGTATTTCAGAATTTTTGGAAGTAAATGTTATATTAGAAGAGGTATATTGGCAAATTTGATCCTAGAAGTGATGAAGGAATATTTCTTGGTTATTCATCTAAGAGAAAGGTATATAGATGTTTTAACAAGAGATTGCATAAAATTGTTGAGAGTACAAATGTAAAGATTGATGAACAATTCAGAGGAACTTCAAGGTATATAGACTCTGAACTGGCAACAGAAATTGTGACAAATGAACCTACACTAAATCCACCGGTACAGAATGAAGATCCAGTTACCCCGGTACCATCTGAGGATTCCATATTAATTGAAGAACAACAGCAAACTAAGACACCATGGTATGTAAGATTGAATCATTCTGAAGATCAGATAATTGGAAACAAATTTAAAGGAGTTATGACAAGAGGAAGATTGGCAAATGAAGAGGTGTGTCTTATTTCTCAAATTGAACCATCATCTATTAATGAGGCATGTGAAGATAAATTTTGGATTAAAAATATGGAAGAAGAATTAGAACAAATTGAGAAAAATAATACTTGGACATTAGTTCCCCGGCCTAAAGATAAAAATGTAATTGGAACCAAATGGGTATTTAGAAACAAACTTAATGAAGATGGTAAGGTTGTCAGAAATAAAGCAAGACTAGTATGTAAGGGATATTCTCAGAAAGAAGGAGTTGATTACAATGAAACCTTTGCACCGATAGCTAGAATTGAGGCAGTCAGATTATTCTTGGCTTTTGCAGCTCACAAGAACTACAAAATTTATCAAATGGATATTAAATGTGCATTTTTGAATGGAGATCTTGAAGAGGAAGTCTATATTGAACAACCTGATAGATTTTCTTTGACAGATGACAATGATATGGTTTGCAGGTTAAGAAAAGCTATGTATGGACTGAAACAAGCCCCAAGAGCTTGGTATGCAAGATTGGATAAGTATCTTTTAAATATTGGTTTTACTAAAGGAAATGCAGACAGCAATTTATATTACAAAATAACTAATGATGACATCTTGATTATAGAAGTATTTGTTGATGATATAATCTTTGGAGGAGAAGATGGATTATGTAAAGAATTTTCTATTAAAATGTAGCAAGAATTTGAAATGTCTGTGATTGGAGAAATAAAATTCTTTTTAGGATTGCAGATTTCACAAACTGACAAAGGTATATTCTTGAGTCAATCCAAATACTTGAACGAGTTACTAAAGAAATTTGGGATGGAGAACTCTAAACCGGTAAGCACACCTATGACTACAAATGACAAATTATCTCAAAGGGATGAATCTACACATGTTAATCCAACTAGATACAAATCTATGATAGGAGGTTTACTGTATTTGACACAAACCAGACCTGATATTATGAATGCAGTATGTATTGTTTCAAGATTTCAAAGTAATCCTAGACAAAATCATGAATCAGTAGTAAAAAGGATTTTCCGGTACTTACAAGGCACTGCAAATCTTGGATTATGGTATCCTAGAGATGAAAATTTTGATCTATGTGCATACACAAATGCAAATTGGGCAAGAGATGTGGATGATAGAAAAAGAACCACCGACGGAGCATTCTTTCTTGGAAAAAGATTAGTTTCTTGGTTGAGTAAGAAACAGAGTTGTACATCTTTATCAACAGCAAAATCAAAATATGTTGCAGCAGCAACTAACTGTACATAGGTACTATGGCTTAAGCAAATGTTGAAAGACATAAAGGTAAAATGTAAGGAACCTATTACTATATATTGTGATAACACTACAGCAATTGATATATCTAAGAATCTAGTATTACATTCTAAAACAAAACATGTTTCTATCAAACTGAATTTTCTAAGGGAAAAAGTTGAAGAAAAAGAGATAAAACTGGTTTATGTGAATACTAAAGAATAGCTTGCAGATATTTTCACAAAACCTTTGCCTAAGGAGACTTTTTAATATCTCAGAGATCAGCTTGGAGTCATACCACCATCGGTAGTGACTTAGATAGTTGATGATTGTCATCAACCGGCAGAATTAAAAGACAAAACTTTTACTCTGGTCTTTGATGAGGAAGCTACTTCTCAGGGGGAGTAGTTGGTATATTGAATTGATTGGTATTTTTTACTTTGGCATTTGATGTCAAAGGGGGAGAGATATCTATGGAAAAACACATTATCTTTTAATGAGAGATTGGTATTGAAAAACTTTGGATAACACATATTGCTCCCAGGGGGAGAGATTTTTGTTTAGGAGAGATTGTTGGTTTTTGGTATTTGGCATTTCTGTTTTGGCACTTTGATGGTTTTTCCATCTTGTGTTGCAATCAATACCAAAGGGGGAGATTGTTGGTATTTTGGTATGGTTTTGTCATTGATGTCAACACCTACTAAAACACTAGCACTTTGGAGATCCAGCAACATTCATCGGCAAGCAAGTAACTATTGCACAGTTACTGGTATATGGTTCACCGGCAGGATATAATGATCACCGGCACTCAGAATTATATAGAAGACACTTGGTAATGTCAAAGACATCATTTGGACATCTTGTCCTAGATTTTTGTTCATTGGTATATTCATATTTGCATATTTGCTTTTACCAACAAATAGGTCCAGGGTTACCTAGGGTTACACCGGTAGGTTTATCTTTTCCAGATCAACATGGTATGCTATGGAGATGATTAATTATTGTTGTAAATGCATTAAGCCGACATGTTTAATCAGTTATTGCATCAGATATTATATTGTTTGTAAAATGCTTTTATTGTAATATCTTGTAGAGCCGACCTACTAAAATTGGTCTTAGGTTATGGTATAAATGTAAGATCTTATTTGTAAGATCGAATGTGGAATGTGAAAAAGAATTATGTGAAGGTATATGCGAGATTAAGCAGATTTATACATGAAGACATCATTTGAAGGTGAAGCTAGGTTTTTGTGGAAGCATATCAGCATTACACTGGTACTGAATCTAGCATATGAAGATGCTATTTTGTGCAGTACATTCTTATTAGATTTAACCATCCAACTGTAGTCAGTGTGACTCCCATTTTGTGATTGAGCAGTGAGCCCTAGGCTGTTGGCCTTTCTGCATGTGCAGACCCCATTTATGTACACTTACTATCTACAGTAGTATCATCTGATTGTGGGTAAGGTTTCCCACCATGGTTTTTCCCTTTACAGGGTTTCCACGTACAAATCTTGGTGTTATGTGTTGTGGATGACTTTGTGTTTATGTTTCATGCATTAATCTTTACCGGTATAGGAATTAACTATTAACACTGTCTACCGGCATAATTAACCCATTTACCGGTATTAAGCATTAAGTTGGTTAATTTTTTTTGGTTTGAATTTAGTTGACAACTTATTCACCCCCCCCCCCTCTCAGTTGTCTCCATGACCTAACAAACCTATCAGCTCAAATCACTAAGAACAAATCCAAAACATAAAGCGATGTGCAGACCTCCATGATTACCGGCCAAGGCCCAAAGAAACACCTCTAACAATCTGAAATTCATGGAGATCAACTGCAACCCAAAATCATCTTCACTCAACATACAGTCAGGCTAACCGGTAAGAACATAACATCCGAGACAATACTGAAATCCACATCTTACCAAAAAAAAGGCCAAATGATATGAAACTCGAACACAGTAAAGACCATAAACACAAGGGGATAAACCCAAAACCATAATGCTAAACACTCACACATGAAGAAATTACATGATCTCAATCAATTCCACTAAAGACTTTCCAACTGGTAAGAACTAGACCGGTGCTCCTAAATCAGATTGGTTTTCAATGTTCAGTGTTGTAGTGTTCTGGTGTTTGATCAATTGTGCTTCGGTATGATTATATCTTTGGTTACAGATTTGGGAGAATATTTGGAATTTTCATGTGTATCTTTATTTCAAATGGTTCATGATTTTGATGCTCTGCAAGCTATCTTTCATGTTTGATTTGTTGTTGATAAGTGTTCTTGAGTGTTACAATGTTGATTGATGAAGATTTGATTAAGTGGTATTGGTGCAGCTATTGCAGATGATTCTAGCATTCTTCTTGGTGTTTTCTAATCATATCCTATTTATTTCGGTAGTCTACATTGATCATTGTGCATGTAATTGAAGATCTTATGAGTCTGGTGATATTCTTTGTGTTATGCAGTATGTTTGGTGGTGTAACATGTTGCGGTTGATCTTGGTGAGATTTCCAATGGTGGTGCACATTTGAGGAGTTTATTTGGGTCCATGCTATGTTGTTTATGACATTGTATTGGTCTCACGGTTGATTTATGTATTATATGATGAAATTTTATAATAAGGTGTTGAGGGTTTGGTCGACCTTGTAGTCAATGTTAATGATTTGTATAAATAGGTGTTATATTCATGTAATTTGGGTGTCGATGTTAAGTCTGCATTATTAGAGAGAGATGTATGTGTGAATAAGTGAATTTATCTTTTGGTGTGATGTATTCAGTAGAGAGTGTTGCAAGGAAGACAAATGAGCTTAACTAAAACTGTCATCAAGCATTAGCATGTGTTATCTTTGCAGTTCATGTAATCCAGATTGTAGTCTTAATATCTTTATAAGGTAGTGAACCTTCCCTGAGGGTTGTATCCTTTTGGGTCATTGTAATTTGAGCAGTGAGCTCTAGGCAATGTGCTTGAATGCATGTGCATTCCCCATTGTAATATTTACATATACTACTATAGAGTATCATCTCATTGTGGGTAGGTTCCCACCATGATTTTTCCTTTGATCGGGTTTTCCACGTCAAAAATCTTGGTGTTATGTGTGTTGTTGTTATTGTTTTTATCTTTTTTCTTGATGCAATTGTTTAGATCTAAGATTGTGCTTAAATAGTTTAATCCGGTGATAACTGATTCAACCCCCCCTCTTAATTTTCCTTCATTGTTGTTGCCAACAGCATTCCTTTATTTTCAAGGACAATAGCCTCCAACTTTCCTTGATCAGTCCCCAGCTTACCTTCGTTCGGATTCATATGTGGACTATTCAATTCAAGTATCTCCCATAGAATCCATTGAAGCACCAATACTAGCAATAGTAGTTGCAATTATTATATTAGTATTTTGTGCAAAGGTACAAATGTTCGGCCAGGTCACTATCCCATATTGGTACCAGGCATACTCAAACCCATATACATAGGGGAGGCAACAATTCTGGTTCTTTACCAGGTCACTTACCTTATTATTTACCCATAACCAATAAATTGAGCCAGATGCAAATAAGACAAAGGCTTAGACATGGCTAGTATCCAAACTGGTATACCTTCAAATTCGAGGTAAACTATAAGGGATTCTAGGTAAGATAGTGGTGGATAGCCTATAAAGTGGTGCAGCAAAGCCGCCTCTAAAGTGGTAGGTACAAAGACGATAAAGTGTGACCTTTGCTTCTCCTACGGTTGCTAGATATGGGTCTTGATCTCGATATGTTATGAATAGAATAGGTAGGGATGTGAGAAAACTTGGGTAGGCAGCTTGGAGATAACCATAGAATCAATAGCATCATAGCAAGAATGACAACCAGAGTCTACTAGTGCTACTCTAACTAGTGATGTTGATGGCTCGACTGCCCGGGGCGATTGGATCAACCGATGCTAGAAGATCTGAATCACCAAAAGGTGGTGGATAAGTTGATGTTACTATTGGTCCTAACTATACAAGTGCTACTTCTCTAGTAGCTACCCTTTCTTCAATTCCAAATCCACCACCATAACCTAGCACCCCTAACAATTTTCAAATCAACAACATACCTGTCATTTCAACAACCATCACATCACCTCTAGGGCCTATTCCCATTCCAAATCAAGTGAATCGGACCCTACCAACAACAAAGCAAGCACCTAGTGCCCTTAAAATAGTAGGGGACCTGGTAAAAACCAATTTATGCTCCACCGGGTGTAGAGAGAAGGATAGGACATAGTTACGATCCCAGGTGAAGCTAATTTAGTAATTTTGATAGCATAAATAGTGCTCTTCTACAGCCACATCTACCTCTACTTAATCTTCTCTAGCAGATACCCCTGTTTCTAATGTTATGAGTGGATTTGTTGGCTAGGAAGCTAGAACTCCATCTTGATTCGTTGCTTATGTTGCTCTATCTGGATTAGGAATAGAAACTACTGCTTTTGCTTATTAATAAGAAATGGGCTATGGCCCAGTTTCTTTAACAAGTGCTATTGAACCCAACCCAACCTCCAATAAATCTTAGGGCATAAAACCTCTTTCTCACAATACTGATTATTCCAATCCTAGAACTACAGCATGCCTTGCCTAGTTCAGTTTAGGTAGGGTATGCACTCTCTACTCTCTACTCTCTAGTAAATCCCTTGTTCGATAGGGGTGGTGAAGTCAATATAGAGGTTGGAACTAACAAAATTGAAATCAAAAGCATCAATAGTAACAGTTGGGCCTACAATAGCCCCTATGAGCAGCTTGATCGTCTGCAACAACTCAGTGGGGATTCACATAAACAGGTGCAATAGAGGCAGGCATAGTAAGAAATAGTATGAATAAAACCTTTATGACCAATAAGTATAAGGACCAATAAGGGAGACACAATATTGGTTGGTCTTAAACTCATATTAGGGCCAACAAATGGATTGAAAGATAGATAGATCCATAGGTAGGGGAAATAAGTGTGGGTAGAAAATAAGTATTGGTTAGCCAATCAGTATTAATTCCCTATATCCACAATTAGATCAGTTATTCCATAGAGGTGGTTTACTAGTATCTCTCTTTTTGAAACATCTCTATCCCAATCAAAACAAATGGGTTGGCCAACCAGGGTCTCTGATTATTCATATATAATACTTTGGGTTCTCCCTAATATTGCCCTATATTTAGGCTTCCCCTCAAAGCTTGTCAGTAGGCAATTTACCTCATCACCCACCAAAGAACTCCACTAAAGTAAATCATTTAGTCAAGAAGACCCTAAGGATGACACAAGGCCCTTAGGTAAGGACCTTTGACACAAGTCTCATTATCCATGCATGTTTTCTGTGAATGAATCAAATAAAAAGTGGTCTTGACTTCAATCGGTGTCTCACCATACATCCTTATGGCTAGTCCAAGCCCCTCATACTTATCTTCCCCCTCCCTACAAAAGGAAGGAAGGTAAGTACCCACTTGAAAAAAACCCTAACATACTCGTATTAGCCTAGGTAGGGCAAGGGAGCCTCATACCTACGGACGGAGATCATAAAAGTTTCATCGATGCAATGGTAAGTGTACATTGTTGCAGATATAACAAGCCAACACCTCAAGACTTTAGTGTATAGAGGGGCGCATCAAAGGGATTTAAGTCCAAATTAACCTTCTACCCACTTGTGATAATCCTTGCATTCAGTTACCTCTACCTACCTACATTGAACCCCAAACAATGAGCTTCTGATCCTATCCTCCTGAGAAGTAACCCCTTCTTTTCTTGGCATTCGTTTGCACACGGAGTCCCTTCCTTTAAGAAATGTCCAGCTATCTACTCAGGCCCTTAATTATTTCTTAGTAGCTTGGCTTAAACAAAATCATTGTAGTCTTCTCCTGATGTGGTAGTGCCTTCTCTCTTGTGCTTCCCCTCCCCTATAACAAACAATGTCGTTGCATTTAAATAGGAACATAAAGTTCTCGCCAGCGGTGCGGTTTAGCGTGACAAAAATCAAAATGAGTCTTCTGAATGGCTTAATGTATACAATAAAAGGATTAATTACATCTAATTCTTAAATAAAGAACAAGCTCACCCATTTTAGAAGTACAAGAGAAAACATTTTGATTATACAGTTTCGATAAATATTTTTTATAGGCTTGAAAATTTTGAAGAGACTTTAGTTGGCACTTGTAAAGAAACTCAACCTGATTAAAATGGTGATTACAATAGATGTCATCATTAATTAACCCCTTAAGAGAAACCCATAAAGAAGTTTTTATAGCTATAGAGTCATGACAGCAATGGCACTGTACGCAAGGCTATAAGGTGTAGTTCTAGTAGCCATATGGATACAAGTGTCATAGAAACAGCATGCATAAGTTAACTAAGTATGTTAATCCTTACTATCCTTAATAACCATATTACAAAAGATCTACTCAATGGTATCATTTGAAGCTTTACCCTAACCATTGGATTCAAGATAGTACAGCGTAAAAATTTGATGTTAGATATGAATTTTTTCGATAAATTGCTTCACCTCCATGCTCTCAAATAAATTATCATTATCAAAGACAATGGCAAAAAACAATCCAAAGTGAGAAGTTATATTTTTTTAAATAAATCTACAAATTTCTTTAGTCATAGTGGATCTTATCATAATGGCTTTGACCCACTTTTTAAAGTAATCAGTAGATGCTATGGTAGACGCGTGTCCTTTAGAAGAAGGGGGAGATATATTTCCAATAATATCTAGTCCCCAAGTTTGAAATAAACAAGGAGAAGCTTGCATTTGGAGTTCCTGTGTGGGAGCTCGAATGGGATTGCTATGTTGTTAACATTGAGGACACTTATTGAAAAAGCAAAGGAATCTTATTCCATCATTTTTCAGTAAATTCCCATATGAATCAATTTATGAACCAAAGATTTACCAGCAAAATATATGCACCCAAATCTTGAATGAGCTTCTTGAAGGGCAAGGGGTATCCGTCTTTTGTTAGACATCAAAGACAAAGAAGAAGACCATCATAATACCTAAAATAAAGAATATTAGATGGGATAATATAGTGAGTTGAAAGCTTTTAAATCCAAGCATGAGTATTTTTACTAGCATCGTCAAGTAAAATTATAGACTTCAGATAGTTATAGATATGAGAAAACCATTCCTCCAAGTCTATATGATCACACATATGGCTATCAAGTTTAGGCTTGTCAAAGATAGAAGGAAAGCGAACAACATGCACCACAAAGATATTCATATGCACTATAGTTAGGGCATGCAAGGAAGGTTGTGCTTGCCTTCACATCCGCATGACAATTCTCTCTCTTGGATATATTATCAATAGTGTAAGAATAGAAATGACTAATAATTCAAAGTGAGATCCTTATACTGAGATAGCTTAGACTAATTAGTATGATATGTTCTTGTGATCTAATTTAAAATGAGCATAGAGTCACCGTGAATGTAAATAAGTATAACTTTAAAAGAAACCACAACATGTAAACCAGTGATAAGGGATTCAAACTCAGTGATGTTTTTGATTAATTAAAAACAGGTTTTAAGGGACCCGAAACCTAGTTACATACAAAAGATATTTAGGAAAGAAACAAAACACAACAGCTGCAAAAGACCAGCAAAAAAACCAGCAACAGAGAAAAGGATAGCAAGAGGCCAGCAAGAAATTGGCTCCAAGTCCAGCATAAAAATAAATTTAGACATTCTTCATGGTTTCTTCTGCATTCTGCACCAAGAGCATCATTGCCTTGGCCGCTTCCCTCAAGTCAGTATTTTCCTGAGCAATCCGACTTTCTTTCATCTTCATTTCCTTCTCCATCGTAGTCTGCCTGGTTCTGCGCCTAGGGGTCTGGTGGCTTAGGCTGGAAGTAGGAGCATATTCAATAACTACCAGGTTCTTCTCCTGGTTTTTCTTTTCCAGATGATTCACCAGTGCATTCATACTCTGGGAGGAGACTTTAAGAACCTAGAGGCTGTGGTTCATAAGGCTTTTCAAGGCTTTCTCATTTCGGGCCATCTGGGCATTGACATTGTCCTTATCCTCCTCCACTTGTTCCTTCATTAATTTAATGACGTCCTCCAAATGTTTTAGGTCACCTTTTATCAAATCTTTCTCTAGCCATTCTTTCATTTCCATTTCCTTCTCCGCTTCACTATTCTTCGTCTCCTCGTGCTGTTTCCCAGAGTCAGACATGTTGATCAGCGTGATGATCTTAACTTCCAGCTCCCTTTGTTTACCCTACATGCTGGTAATGTTTTCCACCACCCACTTCTGAAAATTGAAGAATTCAAGGGTGCAATTGTAGGCGGTATCCAGAATGGTATCCGCAGAATCCTTGCTCTGTTCCGTCTCCTCCACATTAGGGTTTTCACCTTCCTTAGGCTTCAAAGCCTCTTTCTCAGTTTCTGAGCCTTCAAGGTTGGGTTGACGATTCTCAGAATTGCCCCCTTCCTCTCCTTCCCCATAATTCTCCTCCTTGTTAATCTCCATTTCAGAAATAGTTTCCTTCTTATTTCCCTCTTCTTCATCAGCAAGCACATCCTTTTCTTCCTGCATGATTTCAACCTTCCTTTTTTTATGGGTAGGGGTGCTAGGCTCCCCAGTCCAATTAGAGTCTATGCATTTCTCAGAAATCTGAGCATTGATGATTAAAGGGGCATCCTTAGTAGCCCTAGTCTTATCCTTAATATATTCATAAATCAGCAGAATGAGCCCCTGGTGCGCAAGAGGGTAGGAGCTGGGCTTTTTAACATGGTTGGCCAGGCTCTTGTTTAGAGAAGAAGCTAAATAGAAGGGCAAAGATATTTTAGCCCCATGGCGGAAGTGGTTCAGGATGGCGAAATGATAGTTGTAAATTTTTGTAAACCTGCCATCCACAGTTAAATATTCCATTAAAGCCCTAAGAACTTTTTGCCAGAAAGGTTTTACCTGTTGGGAGGTGTAGTATGATATGTTGTCCTTCTTCGCCAGGTTTCCCTTCTCGTCCTCCATCTTTAGGAAATTTTTTAAGGCCTCAGTGGCATACTTTCTATCCCTATAGAATTTTGTCCCCTCCATCTTGAGTCTCGTGACCTCCGAGTTCAAATTTTCATCGATTTGCCAGATTTCCCCAAACAGGGTAGCCCTGTTATTGCTCCAGCTTTTAGCGAACCCGTGAGACACAGAGTTTCTACTACCATGGAGCTTCTCCATATAATCAGTGAAACGGTGTCTATGGAGCCTTCTCCACACCTTTCTTTTGCTCTTCCAGTGCTCACAACCTAAAGGTTCATTCCTATTAAGGTTGCCTCCCATTCTACTTTCCAGGTAACGATATCCTCTGTTACAAGTCTTAGCCCACAGGTAAAGCTCTGAATTTCTGGTTTCCCCTTGTAAAGAGTCTTTCACAATTTTGAGATTGCTACTCATGTTCATACGAACTCGGCTATTATTACAATTACCTTTCACACAGTTATGATCTTGGTTATGATGCTGAGAAACACTCATCATCTGGCAGTTCATCCGTCCCCAAAATCTGTCATTGGTACTCGTTCCCCAAAAATCAATCATGATATTAGCTTGATCTGTTAAGGTGATCAAAGTATAATTGTTCCTTAATTTCCAACTTGATGTGATTTTCCCCTATATATTTGTTGGTGAACAGATTGTCCTCTTACTTAATTTCTTTTAATTTACTCTATGCCCAATGTTATGAAGAGAACAGAATCATTCACTACAGTTGAGAAAGTATTAATTTTACTTTAACTTCCTCTCTGAATTTTTCTACAGGTACAGCTCCCTTATCTGATTTACAATGAATTCAACTTTTATAATTACACTTTTTCCTGAAAGTGCATAAGGTTCTCTCAACTACTCTTAGGTAGTGAGGTAATTACAAAATACAGATCGCAAATGAAAAGATTCACATACATATAATCAACAAAATCTATCTCAAAGAATGGATTTTCTGCTAGATTTTCAACATATATCAAAACAGGAAATAGATGAACTTACGACTAACCAACAGCATTAAGGAAATTTCGAATCGCCGAATTATCTCCACAAAGTGATAATAATTCAACACTCAGAACGCAAAGTTTCAAAGCATAACTTGAAATTTTTCATATATGTATATCCAACTTCAATGCACAAAATCTTTGGAAGCTAAAACATGCATATACTATCCTTGATCACTGTACTTCAGAAAAATCTATCTTAAAACTATATTTAACTTGCTATTCTTTTCTCCTCTATTGCTAATCCCCCAAGACCGTTTTATGCCCCAGCATTTATAGTTGTTTTTAAAATCCTGAAGGGCCTCCCTTAAAACCCAGCCCTATCGGGTTAATACAAGAAACCGTTATGAAACTAGAAAGCAGTTATCAAAAAGATAGAACGCCAGTGGGTGACGATTCAGTTCCCACTGTATTCGTCGGCTTCCTCCTCGTTTCCGACGGTTTGTCGTACCAGCTTCCAGCTCTGGAAAGTAGACATGAATTCCTGCGTGGCCTGTGAGTGCGGGTTCTTTAAACTCATCAGCCGGGCTCTACATGCATCCTTCTGCCACCTGTACTCCTTCATCTTTAGGCTCTGACATGGCATCAGCTTCTCATTGAGGCGCAACATGGATTCTATACCTGCCAACGAAGTGAAATCATCGACCTTGGGTGTTTCTTTATCTCTAATCTGTTCAACTGCTTCGGTGAAACTTTTGGTTAACACTTCAATGTCCATGCTACCTTCATCCAATTGTAAGATGCCTGTGGGGTTGACAATCTTCATGTCTTTAACCAGTTCCTTATGCATGTCTGTGATTTGATTCTTGACGCCTTGGACCTCTTTGATGGCTTCTTTGTAGATGGACTCCTTCCAGCTCATATTACTTTTCAGGATAAATAATGTGCACGGGTCCACGGCTTTCATGGGGTTTTCACCTAAGAATTTGAGAACTCCAAACTTTTCAACCTCAGTTACCCGGGAAACTATGGTTTGGCACCGTGACAATTCTATCTCCCATACTGGTATCAAAGTTTGAATCTCCCCGAGCAATGCTTCACCCTCGGAATAGATACTAGTAATTTCGGAAATAAACTTATTCCCTTGCTCTAATATGCTATTTACCCAACTAACCACAGCGTCAGACAGCAATTTTCCCCTCTACATCTGTTTCATCAATTGCTGGCTTTCGGCGGAATTTGGATCGAATGGCTGAGGCAGCTGGATTATTGGGTTAGGCCCTAAATTAATCAGCGAATTGATGTATGTGGCCATCGTCACCACCATTGCTTTCAATTCTTTCTTCTCTTTAGAATCTTTTTCTGATTGAGTGAGCATGTGATCAGCAGAAAATTTAAAGAAATTATTACCAGTACTCCTATTAAGGGTACCTAGTTCAATAGAAGTGACTTTGAATCCTTCCTCATCAATTTCCCCTGATTCCCTTTTCTGTTTATAAGTAGCCACCTCCGCTATGATTTTCCCCGTCACTGGATCTTTAGTGAGACAAGCATCCGTTTTCATTTTCTTTGCTTTAGATCCTCTAGCCGCATACCTAGTGACAATATCTTTTACTGGCGAGGCCACTGGTTGTAAACTCCGTTTCTTATTGATTGAATTTGACAACCATAAAGGAACAGTGGGAGTGGTTGATATCATCTGAGTATCTTTAATCGGAGTCAAGAAATTGGGCTGATCTGTCTTTGGTGTTTCAATGAATTGGACTTCATCGTCTGCTTCATCTTGAAAACGGGACTTATCACTTGAATCCCGCTCTGGTGATGTCATTTTCTGCTTCTGGGAACTAGGCTACTTCAAAGCTTTGTTCCTGGAATGGGATCTCGTCCTAGGAGCCATGATTTGGGAAGGAAACTTTATTTTCTTATCTGAGGCCAATGTATCACCTGCAACATGAGAAAGTGGAATGTCAGATTGAAGCGGTTCCGAGAGAGAAATCACCTTAGGAGAAGACTCATTGATGTTTCCATTTCTTTTCCTTTGCAACTAGTCATCCGTATAAGTTAATATGGATTTGGCTCTCAAATTAATATCGTCATCTTCCTCCTTGCTCCAATCAACTGTCAAGAATTTTGCTTCGTTTGATCCTTCCCATCCGGGTTCAACTAAAAATGAACCATCTTCGACGATTACCTGTGTTTTGAACTTCAATTTGAAAGAGCTATTTTGCTACAAGGTGAGTCTAGAATGATCCCTTTTCAAGACTTCTTCTTCATTTTCACAGTCTTCCCATAGATCTTCTATCTGAGGAGCAACTGATGAGTTGATTTCAAGGCCGAGGGTCAGAGCTGCATATCCTTTACTATCGAAGTTTCTCCTGCTGCGGTAGAAACCAAGATTGAATCCCAGCAAATTGCTTCCGATGATGGAAGCGTCATTCATGTTATTACAGACCAAAGAGTGCAGCTTAATAGGGAAAGCCGTCTCCCATTTCTCCTGAGGGAGATTATCCTTAATGACAGCAGAAAGTTGCCTGCTGCACAATTCGGCTAAAATGAAACAATCAAGGGCATATCGAGGCAACCTCACAGGTTCTTCCTCAAACCCTCCGACTCTCAAATATGTGAACCTAGGAAACTGAATAAAAGAACTTCCATAATGTTGAACCAGCCTCAGCGATTCAGAAGAGATTCGTGGCATCTGAACACCTTCTAGAGCCAAATAAATATTTTCAAACAATATATCATGCACCTTACGGAAATCCTCCAGAACTCTATCTTTTTGCAACAACGGACAATATTGGAAGATGGTCATTTCCTCATTCCATACCTCATGCGGAAGAGCGGCGAGATCACATGTGCAGGCAATACAATAAGTCAAATATGAGGCCATATGAAAATCTTCTCTAGACTCTTTGGCGCGTTTGAGCTGGCTTCTCAGGGAAGTGGCAATAATCTCCGCCCAATCCATCCATTGTTCACCTTTTAAGATAATTTCAATGTACCTATACATCCATTCTTCGAACAAACATACATCAGCTGAACCTTTCACCCTGTGTAATAATACCACCAGGTCGTGTATGTGGGGTTTCATGTGGCTTCTAGTAATGACCTTCGGGAGTCTAGACCCACCTCCATAGTTAACCTTGGTCCATTTCCTGGCAAGGGTGTTTCAGTACACACTAGGGTTTTCCCGATACTCAGCTTCAGCTTGAATGGGTGAGAAAGCGGCAAAGGTACTTGCTGTTAATTTCAAAACAGAAGAAATGGTTTCCCTGGAGACAGGAAGTATGACATTACCATTTTTGCTTACTATGCTCTTGCTTCTTACATCATAATGGTCAATGCAAAGTTGTTGGAGTTCAGGGTTTACGAAGGCGGGGGGAAACACAGCAGCTTCAATTAACCCGCTCGTTAATATTTCCATACATCCCTTAACCTCTTCCGTATTCGCAAGAAAATTTGCTTGAAGACTTTCCACATTTACCCCTTCTAAATTGATATCACAAATCACTGGTCTTTTACATTCAAGGCTAGAAACATTACCAAGAAAATGCATAACCGACTTCATTCTCAACTTAAACAAGCAAGACCTCTTTCAGACAAACCTTTGAAAATAACAGTTTTGCAGAACAGAACAAAGGTTGCTAAACTCTCACCTGTTTTCCATTGAAAAGCAAATAATCTCCTCTAGCTTCCCTAACTGCTCCTTCTCTCCGAAATCAAACCTCCTCTCCTTTATCCTTTTTCTTTGTTTTTTGCATAACTTACCAGGCAACTGAATGAAAATTTATCACAAGGGAACTTTATACATGGGAAGATCGGATAATGATAGTTCATCACCTCACATTAGGATTGACATGCTCGAGGCGTCGATGCATAAATGTCTCGATTAATGATTTACACTTTCGCATGAGTTAATAATAATTGATTTCATGTGATATCCAGTCATTCATAAAACGAAGGTCTACTCACACTCATAACAATGATGCCCTTTTCCTTGAAAAAGAAATAAAATCTTTTGATTTGACATGCTGACGGGACCATTGATTGCTTTGAGAGAAAGGCGGCGCATCGTACTCCAAAAATAAACTCCCGCCGTCAATACTTGCCAAAAACCACTTTGAATAGGCTTAAACCGAGCTTCAAAATGGTTCAAAGTATTTCAAAGAAGACTGTCGCGATAAAAGATACTTCCTGCCAAAGAAAGAGTATTAGTATGAAAAATTTGGTCGAACCACTTTGAACTACTTCGAACCGAGGTTCGAAATGATTCGAAGCGATTCAAAAGGGAGGGGAGGAATGACCGTGGAAGCTTGCGAACTTGACCAAATTTCTTCAAAGGACGATAGACACTTAGATGATGAAGGGGAGACCTCGAATAAGATAGGTGTGGTTTTTAAAGGGGAACCCTTGAATTAATATGGTGACTCTAAACACAACTAACAGGGGCTCTGACTGGGGACTGTGTATGCGGAATACACAGAGTACTCAGAAATAGGAGATAGGACTCAACACAGCAGACAGGAAAGAAAACAACAAGAACGAGAAAACTAGACACAACAAAATACTATGTACACAGCAGGGGACATCAAAACTTAGAATTTGACCAGCTTCAAATCCTGCCCATTATATGTAAAAGGCAGAATTGTTCCATCTGGGTATCTCAAACGGAAAGTGTTAGGACCAACAACTTCTGAAATAAAGAACGGACATTTCCAAAGAGATTCAAATTTTCCGTGAGATCCTTTTGGTTCTTTCCTCTTATCCCACAGGAGTACTTCATCGTTCTTAAGGAAATTTCTTGGTCGAGCTTTCCTGTCAAAGATGCGCTTCACATTCATCTGGTGCTCTGTGATGTGATCAACTAATTTGCTCCTCTCATTTTCTAACTTGTGCAGATACATGACTCTCTTCTCCAATGAATTTTTAAAGAATTGATCTTTGATGACCGATTGCAATTTAGCAGCTGATAACTCCAGGGGTAAAGATACTTGAGCTCCAATCCCATATACTAATTCAAATGGAGCCATCCCAATAGCTCTTTTTGGTGTGATCCGGTCTGCCCACAATGCTTCATAGAGCCTTTTGTGCCAATCTCGGGAATTGTCAGATACCAATTTTTTTATGATGGCCACTAGATTCTTATTGCTGGACTCTGCCTGCCCATTTCCCTGTGGGAAATAACCTGATGAATGTGCCAATGACACACTGTGCTCGTAACAGAAAAGTGATATTTCCTCTGATGAGAAATAAGTGGCATTATCTGAAACCACTTTCTGAGGTACACCAAATCTAACAAAAATTTGCTCCATCAGAAATTCACATACCACTTGAGAGTTAGATTTCTTCGTTGGAATTTCCTCCACCCATTTAGTGAAATAATATGTCGCTGTTAGAATGTAGATATGTCCAGCGCTTGATGGAGGATTTATAGGTCCAATAAAGTCGATGCCCCATTGTTGAAATGGTTCATCAATTACTACAGGTCTGAGAGGTAATGCTGCTAATTGAGGACGTCCAGTAAAAAGTTGACATTTCTCACAGTTTTTCACAAATTTATAAGCATCTTTGAACATACCTGGCCAGTAAAAACAATTCCTGAGAATTTTAAAGGCAGTAACAGTGGATGAAAAGTGTCCTCCGCAAGCCTCAGAATGGTACGCTTTTAACAATTTTTCTTGTTTCTCTGCATCCACGCATCTTAAAAATGTTCCATCGATTCCCCTCTTATATAGAACACCATCTGAAATTACATATTTGGCAGCTTTCAGCCTGAGATTCCGTTTATCTTTATAATTCATGTTTGATGGGCATTCACCGTATGAAAGAAAATATGCAATGTCAGAGAACCAAGGATCTGTTAGACTGACCAGTAAAACCGTATGAGCTTCATCGGATTTACCGGGAGACACATCTCTATTCTCAGCTATCATTTTGCACAAACCACGCCCCCTTACCAGAGAAGTAGGTTTGATTGTTAAATCATATTCTTGCACTTTAGCTACCCAAGTCGCTCGTTTATTCATTCCTACTTCTTGCTGAGTCAAGATGCTTTTGACTGCGGTCCCAGGCACAAATACAACAGAATGAGAGTGCAGTATGTAATACCTGAATTGTTTCAATTCCCTTACTACAGCAAAGGCATGTTTTTCTGTTGGACTATAATTTAATTCATGCTTCTTCAATGGAACACTCATGAAGGCGATTGGAGCTTCTTTTCCTTCATCATTGGGTTGGGTTAAAATACTAGATAGAGAATGCTCAGAAGCGTAACAATAAATAATGAAGTCTTTCTCAAAATTAGGGCTTACTAGCATTGGAGCACTTGCGATAGCTGTTTTGATATCTTCAAAAGCTTTCTTACCCTCTTCTCACCATCTGAAAGGATGTTTCTCGCTCATCATGTCCAACATGTATCTCACCTTTTCAAAAAATTCGGGTACAAAACTTCTCAGGAAATTGATCTGACCAAAGAAAGATTTCAAATCACTTCTATTTGTAGGCAGAACCAGCTTCTGTATTGCTTTCACCCTCTCTGGATCGATTTTTACACCTTCTTTAGAAACAATATGCCCGAGCAATTTACCTTCTTCAACGAAGAAAATAGACTTCTTCGGATTCAAAGATATACCATGTTGTCTACATCTTTCCAGCACCTTCTCTAAGTCCCTCAAATGATGTTTCCTTCTTTTAGAATAGACAATTAAATCATCAAGATATATAACAATTATCTTATCTCGCAGGTCTTTGAAAGAGGAATTCATCGCTCGCTGAAAAGTAGCTCCAGCATTAATTAGACCAAAAGGCATTCGGTTGTAAGCAAAAGTACCCTAGGGAGTGATGAAGGCTGTTTTGTGTTGATCTTCTGGGACGACACTAATCTGATTATATCCTGAGTAACCATCCAGCATCGACATTACTTCGGATCCAGCTACTGACTGCAAGACATGATCCATAGCAGGAAGCGCATAGTTATCTTTGAGGCTTGCTTGATTCAGATTCCTAAAGTCTACACAAATCCTTATTTCACCGTTCTTTTTCCTTACTGGAACAATATTTGCCACCCATGTTGAATTATGTATTGGGTAAATTATACGGGCCTTCAACATCTTTTCTACCTCTCTAAAAATGGCTTCTGAAACTTTGGGGTTGTAATTTCTAAGTTTTTGTCTGAAGGTGGTGGCCCCTGGTTTCAATGGTATGTGATGCACGAATTCACCATTTCTGAAATTTTTTAAGTCACCATAACCCCATGCAAAAACATCTTGATATTGGATTAAAAGCTCAGATAAGTTCCTCTTTTCCCTTGCAGAACAAGTTTTGCCTATAGAGATCAGCTTAGGATCCTCTTCACTTCCAATGTTGATCTTGTCATGTTCCTCTTTACTTTCATTAGAACCAGCATCTTTCTTTAAAGTACTGTCATCCTTTCTACCAAAAAGATGTTCCAAAGAAACCAGGCCTTTGGGAATTCTGTTTCCTTGAAGTTGGATCACTTCCCCTGTTTCCGTTGGTTCTTCACCGATTGGCTTGCCCCCACGTTCAGATCCTTCGAAAAGGATTTCAGCGAAATCTCCTGCGCATGCCATGAATTCTTTTAATTGTTCATCATCATTAAAGACCTGCCAATGATTAATATTATCTGGGACTCTTGGTCTGTATAACACCTCAATCCTGTAAGTATTGTTTTTGAATTCAGGATGGGGTAATAATAAAGATGCAGAGACAGCTAAAGAATCAGCTTTGGTATTTTGAGCACGAGGGACGAATTCAATAGAAAAAGCTTCAAATGACTCAATTTCATCCCAAACCAGATTTCTATAATGCCTCAGTCGCTCATTTTTTACAGAGAATTGTTTTCTCACCTGCTTAACAATGAGTTCAGCATCCCCTTTTGCTTTTAACTGCCTTATCCCTTTTCCATTTGCTTCTTGTAGACCTAGAAGTAACGCCTCGTATTCTGCTATATTATTTGTATTATGGAAATCCAGCTTAAAAGAGAAAGGGAAAATTTCCCCGGAAGGTGATATGAGTACTACACCAGCACCTGAGCCTGAGTTCGAGCAACTTCCATCAAATTCTAAAGTCCACAAGGTTTCTTCAGCACTTACCGTGTTCTCTTCACATGACTTCTCGGGTAAGATGATGTAATTCCTGAATTGACACTCCTCATATAATATCTGTGCTTTGGGATTATCAGAAGGTACCACAGTATATTTGTTTTTCGGCTCAGGTTCTAACTTTATTTTCTTCTTTCCTACAGGAATATATGCTTCGGACCAGTCCATTTTAATTTCTCCACCTATATCCTTGCAGAAAGTTCTGCTAAGTAGCATCCCATAGCTAGCTGGAATGTCAGCTACCAGAATAGTAAGCTTCACTCTCTTTTCAGGGCAAGCGTAAAGGACAGCTTGTACATCTTTCACTTGGCCAACCAGGGGTACCTGCTTCCCATCCATAGCATAGCAACACCCAAAAGTTTTTGTGAGCTCCAAACCAAGGGCTTTTGCAACTGGCTGAGGCATAATATTATCTGATGCTCCGGAATCAATAATACAGTTACTAAGCCTTTGACCGTTTAATAACAAAGATATATAAAATGGATTGGGCTTTTTCTCGTCCATTTCTTTTTTAACAGAATTAGCAGTAGCTTCAATGTTCTTTGAACATCTCTCGGATACAAAAGTGGGTTCATCAGCAGCTCTTACATCCTCAGAAACATTATCTGTAACATGTGCACTAGTGACTGAACTTCCCTTCACGTATTGAACCAACTTGTCTAACTCCTTAGGATTAAGCTTTAAATATTCAGCTGGTGAAATGGATATAGAAGAGGTTTTACAGAATTCCACAATGTCAAAAGCTGAGGCACTAGCTTTCGTTTCAGCCCTGAACAAAATCTTAGGTTCCATAGTATCAGTCTGAACATGCTCCTTACCTTTAGAATTTGATACATTTGGGGTGTTTCCAGGATAGAATTTTTGATTCCGTTGGCCTCTAGTCATGACTGTGCAGGCAGGTTCTTGAAGTGTTGTAAAAACATCACCTCCTCTCTCTGAATCAGATTCATATTCTAGGAAGTAACTACCAAACTCATCTTTTTCTACATCTTTTTTTTCAATCATCGCTTCTGCCATAAGAGAACTCTTTGCTAGCTAAATACAATTTAGCCAGTCAGGACATTCTCGTTCATCATGATCCGAAGTCATGTGGAAAGAACACATTGTTTCTTTAGGGGCTTCTTCGATTTGTAGTCTCGGCTGAGGAGCAGTTAATAGGGGAGTTCTCCCAAAATTTTGAGACTGCTGTCGTCTTTGAATGTCTTGATAAGGGGAAGGATACTGATTATGTGTTTTATTCTGTTGCCTCTTCATCATTGCTATGTCATTCATCAGCTTTTGTAAGACTGGGTCTGTGGGTGTAGCAGATGAAACGGTCCCGGGAGTATGTACCTCTCTTTTCCACTTACCGGCATTAATGAATGCATCCTCCAGTTGAATAGCCAACCTCTGAGCAGCGCCTAAATCAGCACAAGCATCTTTAATAAGATGAAAACTTATATCTGCTGGAACAGCATTAATAAAAAATGATTTCTGATTTTCTTCACTAGGTCTTGACGCCGTGGGAATTCTTTGAACCAATCTATTGAATTTGGCCACAAACTCTCTCATAGGTTCATGCATATCTTTCTTCATTTGACTGAGTTGGGAAAATAGAGAACATTCATTTTCAGGGGTTTTAAATCTATTTTCAAAGGCATTTTTCATATCATCCCAACTAGTAATAGAAAGATGGGGCAAATGATTGAACCAATCAGCAGCAGCATTAGTCAAGGTTCGCACAAACAATCTCACAGCAACCTCCTGTGTAGGGACGCTTATAACAGCACAGGAAGAATGAAAAGTGCTTAAGTGGTCATCTGTTGAGACCTTGCCATCTCCACTAAACTTGGGTAAAACTTCAGTAGCTCCTTTAGGAAGTGGTGCAGGGTTCACGCCTAAATTCAGTGGACCTATGTTCTGTCCCCAAGGTTGATTAGCAGCCATGTTGGGTGGTACAACTTGCAAAGGTGGAATTGATATATAGGCTGGAACAAGGGCACTCAATGGAAGCAAGGATTGAACCAGAGGTGAGAAGGGAGAAGGCTTTGGTGGTGAGCTAGGCCTGCTTTGGGATTTAATCTGCTTCTTTTTAGGGTCGGTAAAATCTGGCAAGAGTTTTAGGTTTTTCAAGGGCTCAAAGTTCTCATCAAGAATTCCCTTTTTTCTTTCCCCTCTTGTGTATCTACGAGTAGCCAGTTTCTAAACTACTGGTGCGTTCAAGGTCTTGCGGGTGCCTGGGCTAGTCTATTTACAACAGCAGCCTCCTGAACTTCCGGCACTCCTCTCAAGAAATCGGCTCTTTCTTCCTCTATTTCCAGAACCACTAATATTTCCTGATAGTGTTCACCACTTCTACGTTCTCGCCAAGCAGTTTCCGCTAAGTCTGAAATTATGTCTTCTTGAGTATCTTCAAATCGAAGATTGGGTTGTAATACAGGAAAGACCTCATTATGTTGAAGAACCATGGTTATACATTACATTTAAAAATTAAGGTTCCTTCAAAAGGACTCGATTTTCCCAGCAGAGTCGCCAAAAATCTGTTGGTGAACAGATTGTCCTCTTACTTAATTTTTTTTAATTTACTCTATGCCCAATGTTATGAAGAGAACAGAATCATTCACTACAGTTGAGAAAGTATTAATTTTACTTTAACTTCCTCTCTGAATTTTTCTACAGGTACAGCTCCCTTATCTGATTTACAATGAATTCAACTTTTATAATTACACTTTTTCCTGAA
This sequence comes from Cryptomeria japonica, assembly GCF_030272615.1. Classification (NCBI taxonomy): domain Eukaryota; kingdom Viridiplantae; phylum Streptophyta; class Pinopsida; order Cupressales; family Cupressaceae; genus Cryptomeria; species Cryptomeria japonica. The sequence continues at coordinate 49,168,515 of NC_081408.1, read as the reverse complement.
AGTGCATAAGGTTCTCTCAACTACTCTTAGGTAGTGAGGTAATTACAAAATACAGATCGCAAATGAAAAGATTCGCATACATATAATCAACAAAATCTATCTCAAAGAATGGATTTTCTGCTAGATTTTCAACATATATCAAAATAGGAAATAGATGAACTTACGACTAACCAACAGCATTAAGGAAATTTCGAATCGCCGAATTATCTCCACAAAGTGATAATAATTCAACACTCAGAATGCAAAGTTTCAAAGCATAACTCAAAATTTTTCGTATATGTATATCCAACTTCAATGCACAAAGTCTTTGGAAGCTAAAACATGCATATACTATCCTTGATCACTGTACTTCAGAAAAATCTATCTTAAAACTATATTTAACTTTCTATTCTTTTCTCCTCTATTGCTAATCCCCCAAGACCGTTTTATGCCCCAGCATTTATAGTCATTTTTAAAATCCCGAAGGGCCTCCCTTAAAACCCAGCCCTATCGGGTTAATACAAGAAACCGTTATGAAACTAGAAAGCAGTTATCAAAAAGATAGAACGCCAGCGGGTGACGATTCAGTTCCCACTATATTCGCCGGCTTCCTCCTCATTTCCAACGGTTTTTCGTACCAGCTTCCAGCTCTGGAAAGTAGACATGAATTCCTGCGTGGCCTGTGAGTGCGGGTTCTTTAAACTCATCAGCCGGGCTCTACATGCATCCTTCTGCCACCTGTACTCCTTCATCTTTAGGCTCTGACATGGCATCAGCTTCTCATTGAGGCGCAACATGGATTCTATACCTGCCAACAAAGTGAAATCATCGACCTTGGGCGTTTCTTTATCTCTAATCTGTTCAACTGCTTCGGTGAAACTTTTGGTTAACACTTCAATGTCCATGCTACCTTCATCCAATTGTAAGATGCCTGTGGGGTTGACAATCTTCATGTCTTTAACCAGTTCCTTATGCATGTCTGTGATTTGATTCTTGACGCCTTGGACCTCTTTGATGGCTTCTTTGTAGATGGACTCCTTCCAGCTCATATTACTTTTCAGGATAAATAATGTGCACGGGTCCACGACTTTCATGGGGTTTTCACCTAAGAATTTGAGAACTCCAAACTTTTCAACCTCAGTTACCCGGGAAACTATGGTTTGGCACCGTGACAATTCTGTCTCCCATACTGGTATCAAAGTTTGAATCTCCCCGAGCAATGCTTCACCCTCGGAATAGATACTAGTAATTTCGGAAATAAACTTATTCCCTTGCTCTAATATGCTATTTACCCAACTAACCACAGCGTCAGACAGCAATTTTCCCCTCTGCATCTGTTTCATCAATTGCTGGCTTTCAGCGGAATTTGGATCGAATGGCTGAGGCAGCTGGATTATTGGGTTAGGCCCTAAATTAATCAGCAAATTGATGTATGTGGCCATCGTCACCACCATTGCTTTCAATTCTTTCTTCTCTTTAGAATCTTTTTCTGATTGAGTGAGCATGTGATCAGCAGAAAATTTAAAGAAATTATTACCAGTACTCCTATTAAGGGTACCTAGTTCAATAGAAGTGACTTTGAATCCTTCCTCATCAATTTCCCCTGATTCCCTTTTCTGTTTATAAGTAGCCACCTCCGCTATGATTTTTCCCGTCACTGGATCTTTAGTGAGACAAGCATCCGTTTTCATTTTCTTTGCTTTAGATCCTCTAGCCGCATACCTAGTGACAATATCTTTTACTGGCGAGGCCACTGGTTGTAAACTCCGTTTCTTATTGATTGAATTTGACAACCATAAAGGAACAGTGGGAGTGGTTGATATCATCTGAGTATCTTTAATCGGAGTCAAAAAATTGGGCTGATCTGTCTTGGTGTTTCAATGAATTGGACTTCATCGTCTGCTTCATCTTGAAAAGGGGACTTATCACTTGAATCCCGCTCTGGTGATGTCATTTTCTGCTTCTGGGAACTAGGCTGCTTCAAAGCTTTGTTCCTGGAATGGGATCTCATCCTAGGAGCCGTGACTTGGGAAGGAAACTTTATTTTCTTATCTGAGGCCAATGTATCACCTGCAACATGAGAAAGTGGAATGTCAGATTGAAGCGGTTCCGAGAGAGAAATCACCTTAGGAGAAGACTCATTGATGTTTCCATTTCTTTTCCTTTGCAGCCAATCATCCGTATAAGTTAATATGGATTTGGCTCTCAAATTAATATCGTCATCTTCCTCCTTGCTCCAATCAACAATCAAGAATTTTGCTTCGTTTGATCCTTCCCATCCGGGTTCAACTAAAAATGAACCATCTTCGACGATTCCATGTGTTTTGAACTTCAATTTGAAAGAGCTAATTTGCTGCAAGGTGAGTCTAGAATGATCCCTTTTCAAGACTTCTTCTTCATTTTCATAGTCTTCCCATACATCTTCTAGCTGCGGAGCAACTGATGAGTTGATTTCAAGGCCAAGGGTCAGAGCTACATATCCTTTACTATCGAAGTTTCTCCTGCTGCGGTAGAAACCAAGATTGAATCCCAGCAAATTGCTTCCAATGATGGAAGCGTCATTCATGTTATTACAGACCAAAGAGTGCAGCTTAATAGGGAAAGTCGTCTCCCATTTCTCCTGAGGGAGATTATCCTTAATGACAGTAGAAAGTTGCCTGCACAATTCGGCTAAAATGAAACAATCAAGGGCATATCGAGGCAACCTCACAGGTTCTTCCTCAAACCCTCCGACTCTCAAATATGTGAACCTAGGAAACTGAATAAAAGAACTTCCATAATGTTGAACCAGCCTCAGCGATTCAGAAGAGAGTCATGGCATCTGAACACCTTCTAGAGCCAAATAAATGTTTTCAAACAATATATCATGCACCTTACGGAAATCTTCCAGAACTCTATCTTTTTGCAACAACGGACAATATTGGAAGATGGTCATTTCCTCATTCCATACCTCATGCGGAAGAGCGGCGAGATCACATGTGCAGGCAATACAATAAGTCAAATATGAGGCCATATGAAAATCTTCTCTAGACTCTTTGGCGCATTTGAGCTGGCTTCTCAGGGAAGTGGCAATAATCTCCGCCCAATCCATCCATTGTTCACCTTTTAAGATAATTTCAATGTACCTATACATCCATTCTTCGAACAAACATACATCAGCTGAACCTTTCACCCTGTGTAATAATACCACCAGGTCGTGTATGTGGGGTTTCATGTGGCTTCTAGTAATGACCTTCGGGAGTCCAGACCCACCTCCATAGTTAACCTTGGTCCATTTCTTGGCAAGGGTGTTTCGGTACACACTAGGGTTTTCCCGATACTCAGCTTCAGCTTGAATGGGTGAGAAAGCGGCAAAGGTACTGCTGTTAATTTCAAAACAGAAGAAATGGTTTCCCTGGAGACAGGAAGTATGACATTACCATTTTTTCTTACTATGCTCTTGCTTCTTACATCATAATGGTCAATGCAAAGTTGTAGGAGTTCAGGGTTTACGAAGGCGGGGGCAAACGCAGCAGCTTCAATTAACCCGCTCGTTAATATTTCCATACATCCCTTAACCTCTTCCGTATTCGCAAGAAAATTTGCCTGAAGACTTTCCACATTTACCCCTTCTAAATTGATATCACAAATCACTGGTCTTTTACATTCAAGGCTAGAAACATTACCGAGAAAATGCATAACCGACTTCATTCTCAACTTAAACAAGCAAGACCTCTTTCAGACAAACCTTTGAAAATAACAGTTTTGCAGAACAGAACAAAGGTTGCTAAACTCTCACCTGTTTTCCATTGAAAAGCAAATAATCTCCTCTAGCTTCCCTAACTGCTCCTTCTCTCCGAAATCATACCTCCTCTCCTTTATCCTTTTTCTTTGTTTTTTGGATAACTTACCAGGCAACTGAATGAAAATTTATCACAGGGGAACTTTATACATGGGAAGATCGGATAATGATAGTTCATCACCTCACATCAGGATTGACATGCTCGAGGCATCGATGCATAAATGTCTCGATTAATGATTTACCCTTTCGCATGAGTTAATAATAATTGATTTCATGTGATATCCAGTCATTCATAAAATGAAGGTCTACTCACACTCATAACAATGATGCCCTTTTCCTTGAAAAAGAAATAAAATCTTTTGATTTGACATGCTGACGGGACCATTGATTGCTTTGAGAGAAAGGCAGCGCATCGTACTCCAAAAATAAACTCCCGCCGTCAATACTTGCCAAAAACCACTTTGAATAGGCTTAAACCGAGCTTCAAAATGGTTCAAAGTATTTCAAAGAAGACTGTCGCGATAAAAGATACTTCCTGCCAAAGAAAGAGTATTAGTATGAAAAATTTGGTCGAACCACTTTGAACTACTTTGAACCGAGGTTCGAAATGATTCGAAGCGATTCAAAAGGGAGGGGAGGAATGACCGTGGAAGCTTGCGAACTTGACCAAATTTCTTCAAAGGACGATAGACACTTAGATGATGAAGGGGAGACCTCGAATAAGATAGGTGTGGTTTTTAAAGGGGAACCCTTGAATTAATATGGCGACTCTAAACACAACTAACAGGGGCTCTGACTGGGGACTGTGTATGCAGAATACACAAAGTACTCAAAAACAGGAGATAGGAATCAACACAGCAGATAGGAAAGAAAACAACAAGAACGAGAAAACTAGACACAACAAAATACTATGTACACAGCAGGGGACATCAAAACTTAGAATTTGACCAGCTTCAAATCCTGCCCATTATATGTAAAAGGCAGAATTGTTCCATCTGGGTATCTCAAACGGAAAGTGTTAGGACCAACAACTTCTGAAATAAAGAACGGACATTTCCAAATAGATTCAAATTTTCCGTGAGGTCCTTTTGGTTCTTTCCTCTTATCCCACAGGAGTACTTCATCATTCTTAAGGAAATTTCTTGGTCGAGCTTTCCTGTCAAAGATGCGCTTCACATTCATCTGGTGCTCTGTGATGTGATCAACTAATTTGCTCCTCTCATTTTCTAACTTGTGCAGATACATGACTCTCTTCTCCAATGAATTTTTAAAGAATTTATCTTTGATGACCGATTGCAATTTAGCAGCTGATAACTCCAGGGGTAAAGATACTTGAGCTCCAATCCCATATACTAATTCATAAAATGAAGGTCTACTCACACTCATAACAATGATGCCCTTTTCCTTGAAAAAGAAATAAAATCTTTTGATTTGACATGCTGACGGGACCATTGATTGCTTTGAGAGAAAGGCGGTGCATCGTACTCCAAAAATAAACTCCCGCCGTCAATACTTGCCAAAAACCACTTTGAATAGGCTTAAACCGAGCTTCAAAATGGTTCAAAGTATTTCAAAGAAGACTGCCGCGATAAAAGATACTTCCTGCCAAAGAAAGAGTATTAGTATGAAAAATTTGGTCGAACCACTTTGAACTACTTCGAACCGAGGTTCGAAATGATTCGAAGCGATTCAAAAGGGAGGGGAGGAATTACCGTGGAAGCTTGCGAACTTGACCAAATTTCTTCAAAGGACGATAGACACTTAGATGATGAAGGGGAGACCTCGAATAAGATAGGTGTGGTTTTTAAAGGGGAACCCTTGAATTAATATGGCGACTCTAAACACAACTAACAATATTTAACGCCCTTCTCCAATTTAACCCCTTCATTGGCAAGGATATCCACTACCTTGTTGCCCTCTCTACATGTGTGGGTTATAATAATGCTAACAAAGTTATTTAGGATAGCTCTAGCACTTTTAATAATATTGGCAATATTCCAGGAAACTGAGTTAATACCTGTAAAGCGCAAAATCGAACCCTAGGTGTTCTCCCCCACTCCAAGGAGAAAGGGGGTCACTAGGATTGACGGTTTTCACTTAGGAGGGATACATTCAAAAGAGGGGTTGAAGCCCACAAGATCCAATCCCACACAATGCAAGATTGGATTCTAAATGAGTTTCAAGGGTTGAGACATCAAGGATACCCTCTTTTGTAAAGATTGTAGATAGAAGATTGAACTAGGAATGTATGTAGAAGCAAGAAAGATTCGCTTATAAACGGAGATAGGAATATAGGATGAAGCTGTGGACCTGGAATTAGCAGTAAAATATCGAGATGGCGCTGTCCTGCAAATTTGAGCAAAAGTTGACGGGACGATGGCGCCCGGCGTGCACACGGTCCTCCGAAAAATCCGCGAAACGAAGGGGGATCTGTTCGTCTCTGCACAAGGATTTCAGATCTTCAATTACAGCCGCGTACCTGCAACCTACACACAGAAAAGCGGAGACGATTGGGGGGTTAGGGATTAGGGGTTCGCCCTTAGGTCAAACCCCGGTTTTGGAATTAACCAAGAAATGAGAATGTTGTAAATGTAAATGTTTGTAATGTAAACAAGTACTTGATACCTTGTTGTAAGAATGTTTGTATTCTTACATGCGAAGGTGTAAATGTTGTTGTATGTTGTATGTTGTATGTGGTATGTGATCTCCTCTTCAATGGTTGAATCCTTGTCTTGAATGCAACACTTAGCCTTGAATGGAGACTTAGAATGATCAATTGCTTGAAGGAATGCTTGAATGCTTGAATATCGTTTCCGACTTTTTTCCATCTTCCAAAATGGGAGAGGAAATGTAGTTTATATACTTGTCAATTAGGGTTGAAAGACTGATTTTTTTGACCTTGGGCCGACCAGGAAAGATTATTTTCCAATTTGCAAACTTAAAGACCCGAAGCCCCATAGGAGACCGAGCCCAAAATAGGGCCAGGGACCAGGGCGTTGGGCGCCATGGTCCTGGGGGACCAGGGCACTAGGCCCCATGGTCCTGGGGGACCAGGGCGCTGGGTGCCATGGTCCCACCTCCAGGGACAGCAGGGTGCAAGGAGGATCAGGCCAGGGTGCTGAAAAATGCAGTTTTTGATGTCATGGACAAGTTTCGGGGTCTCCATTCAGGTTCAGTGTTGCGTCGCCATCGTGAAGACCCAAATGCGATTGAAATTGCAAGTGTCACAATTTTAGGATGCTACATTTAGCCCCCACTTTAGCGGGAGTATAAGCGTACGCTCATACTTCTGGTAAAGTACAAGGAAACAATATTGAAAGACTTTCACTACGTCAAGGAGGCAAGATACACCAAGCCCCCAGTGGACTAAGGATCTTACGACTTCGATTGACAAAGTAAAAGGGAAGATCACGAGGGAGAACCATGACTGTCAGTAGTAAGGTTCCCTCACTATGAGTCATGCAAGAGAAATACCAAAAATTTTCAAGGCAAAGCTAAGTTCGCCAAGAAATTTTCAAGTATCCTGAAGGGATAGACGGGGTGTATGCCCCCCTATGTTAAAGCGTTCGCACACGCCTCAACGGGGGTGATTGCTTTAAGGTAGTGATACATATAGGAAATGAGAAGGAAAAGGAGCACGTTATCACAAGGATTTAGCCCCCAAGTGTGAGATAAGCCCAAGGATAATAGACACAAAACACAAAGCACAAGGTGACTTTCGCTTTCCTTGGGGTCAGTATGCTGTATGATTATTCATGTATATCATATGTATGTATGCATAATTGTTCTTCATTCCCCAATCAAGGAAGGTCACCTAGAAGACGGGAACACATGTGTCTTTTGAGTCAACATGAGAGAGACCAAAAGAGATCTCAATGCTTTGCATTGTCCTCAAGTAGACAACACTAAGGACAACAAATAGAAGAATGAGAATAACACATAGAAGAATTAACAAAAGAGAGGAGGAGAGAGTCTACTATGCTAATGAAACTAGTCTAGCATGTCATCTACCCCCCGATCTTGCTGATCAATGTTTCAGGAAGGTAGGGAACACGCTAGAGGAGGAACATCCAACACAGCAGATGGAGCTATCACAAGATCCAAACAAGGGCTATGTTCATGTTCCAAGCCACGTTGTTCTTGTCGAGGAGCTAGGATAAGTGCTTTAGAAAATTCGTTAGATAAATGGTTATCAACATCAATAAGTTCGTATTCACTATCAGAAGCAAGAGAAGTAACATTTTCATCTATATCATCATCAAGATTTATAAAAATAGGATCTTTAACTCACACAGGATCAAGACCATCATGCATCTTATGTTTAGGAGATTTTGGCTCAATTTTTGGCTGAGGAGAAAATGGAATAATGCTAGCTGAAGGTGTTTTTGGGGATTGCAAAGTTTGAGAAGCAGCTGCCTGAGCTCTAAGACGACGCTTTCATCGGCGTTCACGTGTAGAATGGTTTCGTCTAGTCTTAGTAGGAAGTTGAGAAGATTGAGGAGGAGGAATGGTCTCATCCTTATCACTTGGGTGTTTGGGTTGTGGTTTCTTAGGTTGGATAATAGGAGAAGAAGAAGGTCTCTTCTCTCTATAAAAAGAAGGAGGAGGAACTGCTCCATATAAAGGAAGAATATTTGGTTTAGGAAGGAGACCAAGTTCATCATGACGAGGAGGTATAGGTCTACTTTTAGAAAGTTTATTAGGCATAGACATAGTCACATCCATAGGGATGGGTTGGGAATCTTCTTGAGGAAAGACATTAGTTTTATCTTTCAAAGGAAGAACTTCCTTCTCAAGAATGATAGGAATATCAAGTTTGGGTGTTCTAGGTTCACTTAGAGATAGGATCATATCTTTTTTCCACTTTTGATAAGATTTGGAAAGATGATCACTTCGCGGTGGAAGAGATTGGAATTGTTTAGGCCAAAAGTAATCAATAGGAATGCTAGAAGTTCTTTCAGCTAGTTTAAAGAGACTATGATTGACAGTAACAACTTCACCATTATGGGGAAATTCCAAGCACTTGTGAATAGGAGAAGCAATAGCTTTCATGGAAGATAGCCAAGGATAGCCTAGCTTCACACGAAATTGTTCGGATGAAGGAATAATAGCAAAGCTCACATCAAGGGATTTGTTATGGACCTCAATAGGTAATGTAATAGAACCAATTGCAGGAGAAGAAAATGCATCAAATAATTTCACAACCACATTTGTTTCGTCATAGATCACTTGATTCAATTGCAAAGTAAAAAAAAATTCTTCAGTAATAATATTAACCATGCAAGAAGGATCAATAAGCACTCCACGGCAAGGTGTATTCTTGACTTTTGCAACTATATATAAAGGACCATCAGGTGCCCTGATAGTTTCACTGGAATCAAAGGTGATGGAAGGTTCTTTAGGGATTTTCTGTTGCTCTACAAAGTTAATCACATTCGGAGTCATAGACACAAGATCATCAAGTGAGACAGAGGAATCATTAGTATCGATCGCATTAGAGGTATGAGAAGGTAATGGATCAGTAAAAATCTGAAGATTTTGGTTAGGAGGAGCTACAGATGTATTGCCTTTATCATTCACACCAGAAACAGAGATAGTATTATTATCAATCAAATCTTGAATTTTACCCTTTAAAGCAAAACATTTTTCAATATCATACCCAGGTTGACGATGAAATTGACAAAAAGATTTGTTATCAAAATAGGGTGAATTAATCTTTGTAGGATCTATTTGCCTTATAGGAGGAAGAGTAAGCACATTTTGTTCCAATAACTTATTCATAATACTATGCAATGATTCATTCAAAGGAGTAAACTTTCTTTCTTTCTTGAAAAACTTAGAAATAGGAGGCACACCTGATGCTGCATTCACATTGTTGTTGATGATGTTTTCATTGAATTTAATGGACTCTCTGTTTGGTTTAAACTTCCCAAATGGTTGTTGACTACTATCACCCTTATCACTCGGAGCCATAGGATGTGATTGTTCCATTTGACTCACAGTCAGTTGATAATTGTGAAGAGTTGCACACAACTGTTGGAAAGAAGTAAACTCAGAAAACAGAAGTTTTTCTCTAATATCTTTTTGTAAATTAGAAATAAAGATTCTTTGAATATCATTGTCAGGCACTGGAAAAGAAATTTGAGCATACAAATGCTTATATCTACCAATGAAATCAGTCACTTTTTCTTTAACACCTTGTTTACAATGCATTAAATCAATCAAAGTAACTTTAGGACTTATATTGTTTTGAAATTGTTGAATGAAAGCATTTGCAAGTTGTTCGAAAGAAGTAATAAAATAGGAAGGCAACGAGCAATACCATTGTAGGGATTTGTCTCTTAATGTTCTAGTAAACAGTTTTGCAAGCAACCTTTGGTCATAAGCAAAATCAGTACATATTGTTTGAAAAGTCTTAACATGTGTTAGAGGATCACCCTTACCATTATAAAGCTCCAAATGCGGAATTTCAATATGTTTAGGGGGAATAGCTCGAACAATGTCAAGAGAAAGTGGGCTCGCAACATCAAATGTGGGCACACTAAACTTAGATTGATTCATAGAGGCAATTTGTTGCTGTAAGGAAGAGACAGTTCGTGCAAGATTGTTAATGGTCGCTTCAGTCAAAGAGTTAGATTGTGATGGAGGTGTTATGTTATTGAAAGAAGGTGGAGAGTAAGGTGGCGGGACACTATGATAGTTAGTCATAGGAGATGATTGGAAAGGAGGAACACTACAAGGAGGAATGGAATGATTAAATGAATTGCCCCCTTGCGCCAGGTTCATTTGCGGAGATGTAATAGGAACACTTATTGAAGGAATGAATGAAGAAGTCGGATTGAATGAAGGAAGAGGGTTAATTGAAGAAGAGGGATTGCCCCCATGACCGGTGATCATAGGTGGAATGTCTTGTATTGAAGTAGTCATTATGTTTGATGTAAAAGTAGGTATACTAGCAATAGAAGTTGTCAAAGGAATAGAATGATTGTCTTGAGTAGGAGGTTGTGTATAACCCAAAGTTTCAGCACAACTCTTCATAGGCATCACATTTGAATCCACAATGTGTGCAATACCACGCAAAATATCAATTCCATTCTTATCACTTTGAAGCATACGTTTTAGACCCTCAATTAAAGGAAGAGCTTGACTATCAGGGTATTCTTGAGACATCCATTGTCGAAAATCGTCAAATTGGTTATCCAATTTCGAAAGTTGTTCTTCAGAAACCACATGGAGAGCTTCTTCATCATTAAGAGGATAAGAGGAATTACCCATGTCCTTGTTAAAAAGGCCATTCAAATTAGGTTCCATCTCCTCAGTAATTAAACATTGGAAAGACTTAATTCTAAGGCTTCGTCTAACGGGAATAGTGTAAGTAGGGCTTATTGTTGTAAAACTCATGCACTAGGGAAAGAGAGAAAATTTTGAATTTTAGAGGTAGCAAATTTCAGTAAAATCAGCCAATCTCCTAGATTTAAGCTGTTAAATGCAATCAGGACAATCTCCCGAAATTTTGGAAAAAATGTCCAGGACCGTGGCGAACGGAGTGCACACGGTCCTCGCAACTTTTTTCAAAATTTTCAGGGATGAAAGTTATGATGATTTTAAAGCTAACTTGAAAAAATTGAGTGATTTTACGATCTGTAGATAGGCCAAATTAAAGTTGCAATCTCAAAATTGAACCCTACCAAGATTGTCGAAAAATGCAAAATTTGAATTTTGAAAAAGAGAGGGAAACTGAAATTTTGAATTTTATGATTTTAGAGGGAATACTAAAAGCAATGCAGGTTTTGAAATTTAAAAATTGACTCAATTTCACACAAAATTCAATTTTGAAAGTGGAAATCAAGGTTGTTGTAATTAAACATCTAATTTCAAAAGTCACAAATTGCAAAAATTTGAGTAAAGCACTGAAATTTCGAATGAATGCCAACACACTTTTCAGATTTAGGACAGTAAGAAACACAATTTTGACATGAATTTCAGTTTTAACAATTTTTGAATGATTAGGAGCCTTAATCCAAGCAATCACTAGACCAACTTTGACTTTAATTTTGAAAGTGTTGTAATTGATGAAATCAGCCAAAATTCTGGATTTTAGCAGAAAAATACAATAAGATCTAGCTCCCGAAATTTTGGAAAAAATGTCGGGGACAATGGCGCTCGGGGTGCACACGGTCCTCGCAACTTTTTTCCAAATTTTCAGGGATGAAAGATAGTATGATTTTGTTGCGGAATCCAAAGTTACAGCCGATTTGGAGGTGTTTTGATCAGTGAAATTATCAGTCAAAGGTTGAATCAAGAGGGTTTTAAAAATTAGGGTTTTGACACTTAACCACTTAATTTTCAAAATTAAAGCACAGATATGATTTGATAATTTGTAATAGAAGGATAGATCTGAAACAAGCATTAACAATTAAACATTTCACAAGCTCAATTACAAAAAAGAAAATTTAGGGTTTTTATGCAATTAACCTCTAAAATTTGCAAAAGATCAAACATGGAAATGTAATCAAAGCATCCAATTTTTAGATCTAACCATGAATAATCAGAAAGGATGTTCACGTTGGGTTCACCAAAATGTAAAGCGGAAAATCGAACCCTAGGTGTTCTCCCCCACTCCAAGGAGAAAGGGGGTCACTAGGATTGACGGTTTTCACTTAGGAGGGACTTTACATTCAAAAGAGGGGTTGAAGCCCACAAGATCCAATCCCACACAATGCAAGATTGGATTCTAAATGAGTTTCAAGGGTTGAGACATCAAGGATACCCTCTTTTGTAAAGATTGTAGATAGAAGATTGAACTAGGAATGTATGTAGAAGCAAGAAAGATTCGCTTATAAACAGAGATAGGAATATAGGATGAAGCTGCGGACCTGGAATTAGCAGTAAAATATCGAGACGGCGTTGTCCTGCAAAGTTGAGCAAAATTTGACGGGACGATGGCGCCCGGCGTGCACACGGTCCTTCGAAAAATCCGCGAAATGAAGGGGGATCTGTTTGTCTCTGCACAAGGATTCCAGATCTTCAATTACAACCGCATACCTGCAACCTACACACAGAAAAGCGGAGACGATTGGGGGGTTAGGGATTAGGGGTTTGCCCTTAGGTCAAACCCCGATTTTGGAATTAACCAAGAAATGAGAATGTTGTAAATGTAAATGTTTGTAATGTAAACAAGTACTTGATACCTTGTTGTAAGAATGTTTGTATTCTTACATGCGAAGGTGTAAATGTTGTTGTATGTTGTATGTTGTATGTGGTATGTGATCTCCTCTTCAATGGTTGAATCCTTGTCTTGAATGCAACACTTAGCCTTGAATGGAGACTTAGAATGATCAATTGCTTGAAGGAATGCTTGAATGCTTGAATGCTTGAATATCGTTTCCGCCTTTTTTCCATCTTCCAAAATGGGAGAGGAAATGTAGTTTATATACTTGTCAATTAGGGTTGAAAGACTGATTTTTCCGACCTTGGGCCGACCAGGAAAGATTATTTTCCAATTTGCAAACTTAAAGACCCGAAGCCCCATAGGAGACTGGGCCCAAAATAGGGCCAGGGACCAGGGCGCTGGGCGCCATGGTCCTGGGGGACCAGGGCACTGGGCACCATGGTCCCACCTCCAGGGACAGCAGGGTGCAAGGAGGATCAGGCCAGGGTGCTGAAAAATGCAGTTTTTGATGTCATGGACAAGTTTCGGGGTCTCCATTCAGGTTCAGTGTTGCGTCGCCATCGTGAAGACCCAAATGCGGTCGAAATTGCAAGTGTCACAATTTTAGGATGCTACAATACCTTTAAGGGATTGTATAATATTTAAAGAGTCCCCTTCAAGCCAGATTCTTTTAAATTTGAATTCCTAAGCTAACTGGAGGCTCTTTAGCATGGCCATAGCTTTAGCCACATGGTTATTTTGGGTTCCAAAAGGGGAAGCAAAAGCAGTAATACAAATTCCTTGAGCATTTCTGATAACTCCACCTCCACCAGCCTTTCCAGGGTTCCCTTTAGCAGCCCCATCAAAATTAACCTTTATCCAGTCATAACAAGGAAACCTCCAAATAATGTTATCTCTCTTCTTCTTCTTGTCTGATCTGTAGATCTTATGAATTAGGTTCCATTCAGCAAGAATGTCTTTTTCCATATCATTCATATCAATAATAGCCCATTGCTGATTATTCTTGTGAGGGATGTTGATGTTCTCCTTTATAGCCCTGCATATTTTTTCAAAGACTACCTGAGTATTACACTTATCTTCCCTAAATATCCTGTTATTCCTTTCTTTCCAAATGCCCCAGCATATCATGGGGAGGGTCAAAGACCACAAGTTCTTAATGATTTGACATTTGGTAGGAAAATTCCATTGCCATATGATATCCTTAATGCTTTTTTTCATGACCCAGTTAATTTTCCATTTTTCCCACATTTTGCACCAGATTTCCCTTGTGAAGGAACAATGAAAAAATAGGTGATCAACTGATTCCCCCTCCTTCTAACAGAGCTCACATCTATTAGGGAATTGCAAGCCCCTTCGGATTAAATTATAAAGAGTAAGGGTACTATTATGAGAAGCAAGCCAAAAGAAAATGTTGACTTTAGGGATCAAGATTTTGTTCCAGACTTTGCTCCAAATTAGATTGGTGGTTTGAGAGAAAGTGTTTTTATAGGCAGAAGCAACTGTGAATTCACCTTTAGGATCACTTTTCTAGAGGAAAACATCATCATAGTTTTTGTTAGGGGAAAAGGACAGCAACTCTTTCTGGAGAGAGGAAAAACCAGGATGTATGTCCTCAAGTTTAACCCAATTATTCTCCTTCCAATAGTCACATACCATCAGCCCAAACCTCCTTTTACATTCTTCAATAATTTGACTATTGTTTTGATCAAATAGGGCTTCATTCTTCATCCAGGGGTCTTCCCAAAACCTTATTCTGTCACCTTTTCCAAGGACCCATCTAGCTCCAGCTTTTGCAACTTTTATGGATTTGGTAACACTATCCCAGATGAAGGATCCAGCTGGGACATCTTCAGAATTAAGGATTCCTTGGATAGTCTGATTCTTAATGTATTTGTCAAACCAAATTTGGTTCCAGTCTTTCTTAGTGTCATAAGCTCTCCATAACTGCTTGGCAAGAAGAGCTTTGTTAAAAGTTTTTATAATTTTAATCCCCAACCCTCCTTTGTTCTTTGGTCTACACACCTTGTCCCAGGAAATTAGAGGTATTCTCTTCTTTTCTTCCACTCCTGACCACAAGAATCTCTTTTGAATTCTTTCTATAGCTTCAGCAATTTTAGCCAGAATACCAAATAGACTAAGGGCATAAACAGGGAGATTTTGAAGGGTAGCTTGGAGGAGCTGCATTTTCCCAGCCTGAGATAACATTGAGCCTTTCCATCATGCTAGTCTCTTATTAATTTTTTCAATGATCATATTCCAAAAGGAATTTGGGGGATCCAACCCTAAAGGAAGACCCAGGTAGGTGGAAGGCAGCGATTCCACTTTGCATCCAATAATATTGGCAATTTTTTGTTGTCTTATGACTAGAGTATTGATAAAGTACATAGCTGATTTGTCCCAATTAACTTGCTGACCAGTTGCCAGAGCATAGGAGTTGAGAGTTGTTTTGAAGGCATCAGCCTCCTTGACTGATGAATATCCCATGATGATAGTGTCATCAACAAACTGTTGATGAGTGCAAAAAACATTGGCTCAAACTCAGTGATGTTGTTTGTACAATGAAATTCAATTTTAAAGGAGAGAGGCATTGATTTTCCTTTAGGTGAAATCAAAACTATACCAACTCTGAAACCAATTTGATATCTTGACCCATCGAGGTATGTTTCCCATATAGGTTCACAATTGATCATAAACAAAGTCTCATTCAAGAACAAATCTAAGGTAGAAAATGACTTAGGTGAGGGAGATTTCACCAGTAAACCATCAACAGCTTGACCCTTATTGAATTATGAGTTATGAATTTAAGGTCAAACTTAGAAAGAAACAGCACCCATTTCACTAATCTTCCAAAGAGATGAACTCTAGAAAAGAGATTTTTAAGGAGATCATTCTTAATAATCATCCAAGTTTTTGCATGAAGAAGATAGTGTCATAACTCCTATAATGTAAACATGAGAGCTAGGCACTACTTTTCGATCACAGAGTATCACACTTCATAACTTGAATATGACTAATGTAATAAACAAATCTTTATCTACCATTGTCATCATACTAAAACAACAAGGAATACAAAGCATTAGATGATGTTGATATATAAAGGAGAAAGTGTTTATCTCAAATAGTCGGTATTAAGATAGAGGGATTGACCAAATAGCTCTTGATAGACTCAAAATCCTTTTTATACTCATTATCCCATTTGAAATACATATCTTTCTTCAATAGATGTGTAATTCAAAGGGTACAATTAGCCAATTGAGATACAAATATATGAATCACCTAAATCTTGCCTTGTAAACTACGAAGTTGTGAGATGTTCTTAGGTGGATGCATGGTAATGATTGCATGGATCTTATTTGTATCAACTTTAATTCCATGATGAGAGACAATAAATCCTAATATTTTTTCAAAATCAATATTAATGACAGACTTAGAGAATTCAATATTATTTAATAGATTTGAAGCCTTTCGAAGTTAAGAAGAAGATTCTTAACATGATGTTCACAAGTTATGGATTTCTCCAAGATGCCATCGACATAATATTCTAGAATCTTATAAATAAAGTCATAAAAGATAAGAGTCATTTCATGTTTATAGGTTGCTCCAATATTCTTCAACCCAAACAATGACTACATACAAAAAGTACCCCAACAGGTTGTAAAGGTCATCTTATACCAATCTTTCATTTTAATAACAATTTGATTGTAACCCAAGAAGCCATCCATAAAGGAAAGTAAGGCATAGCTTGCAGTTGAATCAACAATCATGTCCATATTAGGAAGTAAAATATCATCTTTAAGACAAGCCTTATCAATAACATGAAAATCAATTCAAACACAAATGTGGTCATCGGGTTTACTAATACCAACGATGTTCAATATCCAAGATGAATAGTCAATAGGATGAATAAATCCAACTTTCAATAGCTTCTCTATCTCAGTCCCGACTAATAAAGCTACCTTAGGATTCATCTTACAAATAGTTTTCTTAACAGGCTCTATATAGGTATAAAATGATATTGTGAACCACTATAGACTCATTAATAATATTCATATCCTCATGTAACCAAGCAAAGATATCAAAATAATAATGCAAGAGACCAAAATGTGATTTAGATCATTCCAAGGAAAGGCATTTTCCAATCTTAATTACCTTCTCAAAATATTTAGGATCCATGATAACGTCAATAGTATCCCTTTTAAGAAGAGGACTACAGTATTATAGATGAGGTATAGATGTGTTCTCACCATCATAAGATAAATATTCCTCCTTATTGGTACTCATAAATAACTCACCAAAATATGCTTCATTATTCAAACAATATGGGAATCGACATTTAATGACATCTGATAACAAGTCAAACCATAATAAACACCCAAGAATTCTTCTAGAACTTCCTCCAAAGAGAAAACACCCAAAAGAACTTTGTTGGAATTAGTACTGATATCCATATACTTATGATGAACAAGCTTAAATGGGAGAGGTTTGATATAAATCATATTAACATTCAACCATGGTTTTGCCTTGCAGGATGTGTTGTGGTATTCGAGCCCAATATTATGGTGATGAACTTTAGGCTCTACAAGAACCCGAATACCTTTCTTATCAGGTCCACAACCCCTACCTCTATAGCCATATTTAGAAATAAGAGCATACCATGGCCCATCAATATAATACAGTTTTGTATAGGTCAGGGGATTGGTTTAGAAGAGATGATCGGTGTGATAAGTATGGCCCGATTGTATGGATGTATAGTCATAATTTATAGCTAGGTCAAATGGGATCTTAGGAATATTTAAGTGGACAAGGTTTACCTTGTACTCATTGATATCAAAATCAATGAAGTCCAAAGTTCCCTAGTGTTGGTTAATAGATTTTCCTTTCTCTATTTATTTTTATAATGACTCATGCATACCCCTGTTGAAAAGAAAAAGAAACCAACAATTGGGTGAACCGGTTATTGGTTTACCCTCTACATAAGGGTGCAGCTCCCCATATGATATTCAATGAATTTTTATGCAAAGTAATCACAAAGAAATGCACTTTTAACCAAAAAGTGAGAAAGGCTTTTCACATCCATTTGTCAACACAATATGAATGCTACGAAATCTTTATTCATAATGTTAAGCCTACGGACTTGAACTTCAAGTGTTTCACTCTTATAAAACTAACTTTACAGAGTGTGCTCAATGTATTATGAATTCTAATCGAGACTCACTCATACCTCAAAAGACAAGGGGGATCAGAATCATCCAAACAAACAACAAAGAGCTTATTTCATTTATCGAATGAATTCACAGACTTATAATAAGCGGATAATCAAAGAAGTAAAATATTCTGCAAACAAACATATATCATTTTATTCATAGATAAAATGTATTCACTGAAAATTCCAAAAGAAAACTAAGTTTGCTAGTCAAATTCAAAAAAAATCTGACCCACATAAAAGCTTGCTTACTTACATAAATAGCCTCCAGGCTCATAGTTTTTTGAATAACCAGAGTTCTTTTTTTTTAACTCTATCCTAGAGTTAAAGAAACTGTCTTGTTTAAAACTAAATAAAACTTCAATGGCCAAGAGCCACAGATAGAATGACAGCTCATTGATAACCCGATCAAGATTCCAATGTGGTAGAGGAAACGGTTGGTTTATCCTATTTTGTCGCAATGCCACATACATTCCGCCACTCTAAGTGTTTCATTGAGAAGTTGAGGATGACCTAATAATGTGGGAGCCCAATATGCAGACTGTGTTATTTCTGGACTTCTTTATACATGTTTACTTGCATGACTTTTATTTTATGTGCTTCCAGATGATCTAAGCAAACTGCTAACATTGACTTGATCCTAGCCACCTTGGAGAAGGCATCCGTAGTTAGAGACATTATTTCTTTAACGAGCTGCACTCTCTCCTTAAAAGTTTTGACCATGTCTTTTGTATGCTCGATTGTTTGTCCATCATCTTTCAGGAGTTGTATATAGATGCATTTCAAATATCTTTGCATCGTATTGATGAGCTCTTTCAATGCTTTTAATAATTTGATGGATTCTTCATGACCCTATTTGATGATTGAATTTATCCATTCAACATTTTTATTTGATATATGTAGTACATTATCATCCAATTTATCCACAGGATTCTCGACAAGAAATTTCATGATTCCAATTTTTTGTACATCATTCATTTGTGCTAAAACTGCTACCCATTTATTTATTTATTTACCCCATGTTGTAGCTTCTAACTCCAACTCTTTACTCATGGCTATAGCATTCTCATACACCTTGATTAAGCTAGCAATGTAATATGTGCCTTGTTGCACTATGGAGTTAAGCCATTCATCAAAAAACTCAGCTATAATACGGCTTCTTTGAACTTGATCCAATAGCTTATGGTTTATAGGTGATTTTGGATCAAAAGAAAATGACATCTGCAATAGAGGCTGAGGACTCGGGTGATGTATGGCATTGATATATTATGTCATTTATTTAACAACCTGTTTCAATTCCCGCTTGTCCTTCTCGTCCTTCCAGGTTCTGGATAGCATTCTTTTGGTGGAGGATTCCAAATGTTTGGCATCCATAGCTCTTAAAGCAACTCCAAGGTCAATTTTCTCAAAAACAAAATCTTTTTCAGTGGCATTTTTTGGGTCTTTATCTAAGATAGGATTTGCCACTTCTTCTACACAGTACCATGTGTCATCATCGGCCTCCATCATAGCCTTTGTTTTAAGCTTTTTGGGTTTGGATATTTTTCCAAGATACTTACTAACCATATCTTCCATGGGAATGGTAATAGGAACCACACTGTGTTTCTTTCCAATTGAAGCTCCAAGCCATCGAGAAACACTAGAAGTTTCTTTGGGAGGAGGTGTCTAGTAATCAAGTAGATCAACAATAGTCATGGTGCTCATTGGGTCTATATTTTCTTTAGATTCTTTCTTTGTATCTACATCCT